>NW_019213860.1:172931-229371 GCF_002532875.2 Varroa jacobsoni | reverse complement strand
AGGGATATTGCTTGATTAAACGATATTCGGTCGATAAGGGTTAACGATGCTTGTTATTCTAATCCCGTCAACATTATTTAGTGAATTAAGTAATTGTAAGCTGCTTGAATTGGCTTAAGGTTGTTCTTGGAATACTTTTCTATTTACCGTAAGTTTTATGTTAAAGTTTATTTTTTAACACTGTTTGAATCCTAAATATATGGTTACTTGAAAATCTTAGTTGTTTACTTTTTTATCTGATACTCTGTTTTAACACCGTTAAGCACATAAAAGTTATATCTCTCATAAAACGTCGCAGTAGTTTTTGCTGTAATTTCAACAAACTTAATTACGCCTAGCTGAGTTTGTTCGTATTTTTGTGCCGAACGATTTTCTTTTATGCGCAAAGTACAATCCAATCGAAATCAACTTGTGAGAGAAAACACCATAAACCATTTTGTGATTGATTAACTTGCTCACTCGCTGATCGCATAAACCTTATGTTTCATAGAACTTAAAGGAAGTGATCAAGGAGTCAGAACAGTAGGTTACAGAGATGCGGAAGGACCACGAGAGGGCCTTATTGTCAAAATCGGCCGACCGGCGAAACGAGTGCTAACAGTGCTATGAGATGTCGCTTGCAAGCCATATGGCTAATGACTCTATTCTACTGGGGCGTCACCCATTTACAGAAGCGCGAAGCTTATCAGCATCTTGTCCTAGCGGGCATCATGCAACTTGCGGTTATTGGGTAACGGCAGCTGATGTCATAGAACGGAGCTACAAATTTAACACGCTTCTTACCATTCATTTGTAGCTTCAAGTATTCTAATGTTTAATTATTACCAAGATAGTGGGTTCCTGCGTCCGCCATTGAAGGTTAGAATTTTAAACAGGTCTACTGAGGACACCGTAGTTTTCGAAACAGGCTAGTAAAAAACACGTAAGTTAGCCAGTTGACGTACGATAGCGTCGTCATTATTTGCTATTCCTACCGGGCAAAGCAAGTACGCCTAAAGAAACATTTTTTTCTATCTAGATTGATTACTTACACCTGGTATGTGAATGTACCTATAAAAAGCAAACTTGCAAAGCACAGAAAGGAGTAATATGGTTTGCTGAATTGTATTTACGTGAGTATCCGCAAAGCAAGCTTCATTCATTGGATAAAGTTTCAACCTTTTATTGACTTTCGCGACCGACAGAAATGACTGGAACATTACATAGAAGATTTCCAGGTTCCAATACCATCGGCTCTCAGCATCGTAAATAAAATACCATTTATCAACTACTAATCGCGTAGCCATAGATTGAAAAGCTTATTGTCCCTAGCGATCGCTAAATCGAGCTACCAGCTGACGCTTAATACCATCATCATTTTTCTCCTCTATCGAACCTGACTGGCTACGTTATTTCTGCCAAAGTAATAGCCATGCCTGTTTTACACGAGCACCCTTACTTGCTGTTTTGCTATACCTGCTGCCAGGACCTTTTTTACAATCAATATTTTGTAACTTCGATTTTCTTTGCTATTTATGTGTCACGTTGTGTGTTTTAGGGTTTTGTCGTACCATAAACGATATTGAGCGAGAAGCACAGGCAATGTAGGATTGGATCTACAAACAGTCAGAAGTTTTAACATGTACCATTTTATGGGAGTTGCATTGACAAGGAAAGCCTATCGGCGATCTGGCTTGCTTCTTTAACGGCTAACCGATGTCTCCAATGTAAACGAAGTATGAAGGTTTACGCCGCTTATTGTTGAAGCTTTATCAAACGCTGAATAATTTTTGGTTATTTTGGGAATTGTCTGTTCTTGTGCTTTTGAGTTATAAAGAAATATACAAACGCGAACGTTTTATACCTTTATCTATCGAATTATATCAAAATGAGTAGAGGTTCTCATTAAAAATAACAAGTATCTCTTCCAATTATCCTTAGACCGTTGTAACCGTTGAAGATGTGCCTGAATAAGAACTGTCTAAAAAGAGTGTCTATAAACGACAGTTTCTACAGTAAATACTCACCTCTGATGTCACTCTGACCGTGGAACCTTCCACCAGCTGTTACATGTAACAAGCCAGGATGTATCTGTTCAGAGCAAATCAAGTGTTACACAATTACTGTATGCAGTTGTCACATAATACAAATATCTAGTGAATGAAGCCGTTTCAATTTCATATTTACAACGCCATATATGTAAATACGTATGGAAAGCCAGTCTGACCACCATCCTAACCTTTACCTCTATTTGATGTGACACCAAACAGGGCTCCAGATAGCGTAGATCTAGTTAAATAGCACACGTTGGTTATTCCAGTGCAGAACTGAGTTTTCTTTTATATATATATATATATAAATTTATATCGTGTCAATTTAGTACGATCCTTCATTTGCACTTTTGTCAGCATTATATAAACGATTTAAAACGATTAGAAATACGATCCATAGAAAATGAAATCAGATGGGAAGCGAGTCACGATCGTTAAAAGGTGCAATTTATAATGTGCTTTGTAAAAACATTTTTAATAAATTCGACAATTTTTTTAAGGATTATAGGGCCACAGTTGTGCGCTCGTCCATCATAACATAATATTTTAAATTAGCCCTTCTATAAATTGAAGGGAAACAAAGTAAAAATAATACTAATATTTTTGCGGCAACCTAATTTCTTTATCAAAAGAACGTACGACGAAATTGGTCGGGAAAGTTACCTTCTATATAACATAGGCTTAAAATCTTCGCAGTTTTACCTACTCCATTAATCTAGCTCCCATCAGCAAATCGAATGTGTCATTGCTTAGATTCGTACCCAGATCGCAACGCATCCCTAGAGTTTAGCACTCGAACATTCTAGCCATTACGCTATCACTGCAACATTAAGCACATGCGTGATCAACGAGACATGTCCCATTATTTTAGGGACAATGTTCGAAGCTGGGCATAAACACACCTCATTAGAAAGAAGGTTTTTTTTATATATTCTGTTTTTAGCTACCGATAATTTTCCCAAGGCATTCGCAAAAATTTTATTCTAAAGACACAAACACGGTATTTTTTTTTAATTTTAAACTTTTCAAAAAGTAAAATTTTTGTGTTAGTACATCTCCGAACCGAATACGTCAGATAGTATAACACTTTCAACACTCTATCCTGAATGATGTATCGCGCAAAAAAATCCATATTTAGAGCAAAATATTTTCACCTTGTAGTTATGGCGCAACGAAGCCTTGTACCGATAAATCATGTACTTTTCATTCTTTCACTACAAGGCCAGAAATATACCGGCAGCCGGGGAACAATAAAATTAACTATAATGTTCAAATTTACAAATATAATACGGTTTGTAGAAAAACTAAAGTTTAGAGTCGTAGAAGCTCGCATCGTGCTCCATTTTTGTCCACGGTTTGCAAGTTATTGAGGCAGCTATTAAAAAATTATTTGGTAATGATTTCGAAGTTATGAGGAAAAGATTGAATAAAAAAATTAGGGATTATATCGTCGTCATTTTGCGAGCTATATGATTGAGTTTAAGAGTAGATGGCGTGTTATTTAACTATAACAAATTGTTGATGTGATACTGACTCTATCGTTAACGGTGCCACTTTCGTTTTAGTGTTTGAGCGTGACAAATGAATTTTGCTAAATGAGACGCCAGTAAGCTGAAAGCAGTTCTGTCACGCTATCCCGCGAGGGCAGTCTCTCTCTGGTGTGTCCGGCCATGTTTTCTGTGTGCAAACTACGAGGCAGGTTAACGCTAACATAATCTTTCAACGCTTAGCCCATAAAAAAAAAAAACTTAATCTATTAGGCTTGTAATGGGTAGATTGAAAGAGCTCCCAAAATCTACCCTGTTTGTGCATATTGAGTGAAGTTGCTTTGAAGAATAATCGTTAATAATATAGTTTCCAGAACAGTTGACGTTTATGTATTTCCCGGCTATACCGATGGAAGTGAACATTGTTGAAGGCGTATCAATATTTTTCGTTCAGTAAAAGGTTCAGACACGCACGGCAGGCTGCCTTTGAGAAAATTTGTTTTAAAGAATAAAGGTATTGCATTGAACGACTCTTATAAGATTTACGTGCACACTCAGCTGACTGAATTTACGCATATTCTAGAGGAATGTACCTGGGCGTTTGTTTGGCACGCAGTCTAAGGCTATATGCCTTCAATTGTATCGGCTTCCTGCGGTCATCGCAAGAACCGAGAGTTCTATTGTTGCTAGAGTCTTGGCAAAAATGTCAAGAATAGATTCCAAATATATGATTATTTGACGCGATCATTATATACCAAACGTTATCTTTTTGCTAGGGAAACAATGCACTTCGTTGAAAAACCAAGCTTTGCATTTTTTGCTAAAATCTTTTTTATGTCAGCTTCTTTTGAAGTTTGTATTTTGTGATTGAAACACATAAGAGGAACTTTTATTTCTTCGTTTTGATATAGATAACTACTAGAAAATTATCACAGCTGATCTGGGTAATACGATATCGTAAAAAACAGTTCGAAAGATTCTTATTACCTAGATGTTTATGAAGGGCTCGTTCACTTAGGTGATATGTTTTGACGAGTTCCAATCCCCTAAAATCACTCACTGACATGAATTAAAGGTCGAGGCCACCGTTTTGCGCCACAAAAAGCGTCCTGGAAACAACGACCAGTGAGCAGAAAGACACTAACAAGCTCCAAGGAGCACCCACTACTATCCTTCCTTGAGGCAGAGTTTTACAACATGCTTCTGTTTATGTTGTTAGAAAAAAGTGTACTCCGCAAACGACTCCTATCCATTCGGCTACAGTAGAGCTCAAAATGTTCCACGGCAAAGTACATTTCGTCTCTAGAAGAAGCTAGGCAAACTTCAGCCATACTTCGAGCCATTCATCGCTATGTTGCAAAGCTGTTTGCTTTAAAATAACGAAATTGAAATTCTAAGGGAAGTGAGAGCTCGAACTAATAAAAGAAGCGTTCCGAGCCCTTTATGCGTGGCTCTGACACTTGAAACCCGCAAGACCAGATTGCCTAGACAAACCAGGAAGCTTCCAAGTTCATTTCCAAAAAAATCCTGAGCTTAAGCAATACGATTCCCTTCGAAGTACCCTCATGCTAACTGTCTGAAGACTTTGAATGGATCGCGGCTCTGCGGACGCAGTTTACCGTGGGTGAAATCATTCATGCCATTTCCAGACTGTCCGACCAGAAAGCATGCGGGCTCAACGATATCTAGACTTACTGCGATGAAGAAAGTATTGCACAGGCTTGGAGAAAATGCATAGGATCTAAGTGATTCAAAATCATGGAGAGAAACGTTGAAGAAGCGCTACGTCTACAAACTCTTCTCAGAGACCCTCGAAAAGCGTCCCGGATTTCATCTATGTAAAGTATCTCAATGCTTTACCAGATGAATTTCGTGGCGGTAAATAAATGATGACAAAGATTTTCGTGGGTGAAATTGAAGATACGGCTGTGTTATTCAAACTAACCTTGCTGATCCATCTTCGCGAACTCCAAAGCTGTAAGAGACCTCATACTAAAAAAACTTGTATAACAGGGTCTCCCACTCAAGGTGCTCGGGCTAAACCTAAAAGAAGTCGTTTAGTTAAATCTCATTACAGTTCGTGATTGGGCAACAAAGAAATCGCCGTGAAACAGACAATACGATTGCTTCGAGATACAATGTAAGTCTATTGCTGCTCATCAGTGATATACACCCGCAAACCAAACAACGCCGCGATTTCATAAAGATGGCTCTTTATGTTGACGATATTAAATTGTACAGCGGAAATAAAGACTACGCGGCCTCTAAATGAACAAAACGAAAGCCGAAAACATAACTTTCAAAAGAAGACATCGGCTTGGCTTGCATTGATTCATTTCATCTGGACAAAGAAAGTCTAACATTGGCTAATTCCTCCCTACCTTGATATAACCTTAACAACATCGATAAATGAATCAGGAAAGTACGTTATCTTCCAATGAAAATAATGCTAATTGCCACTCAAGATATTCAGATCGCCTGGGAGAAATTCAAAACCCAAGATGTAGCAACGCAGGTTGAACTTGAGTTCAACCTGTGTTCCTAAAATCGGAAATCATTGCTGTACTTCATATTCATTACCGTTATCACCCGTTGAAAACATCCGCATCGCGTTGAGATTGTTTCGAACGGCTAGATATAATATCTTCTATCTAGCCTTTTAAAAAGAAACATAAATGTTAACAGTATTACTAAATGCTCGTTCGTGTGAAATTTCTATATCAAAACGTTTTGGAAAGTAATTGGTGTCCAAAACAAATGATATTCGAAGAATAGAGATATCAAGCCTACATAAAGAGAAATAGCATTATCATTATTATTATCCAGGAAAAAATAAGATTGAGAGTATAGATAACTAGGTACAGGTCATTAGAAAGTTCTATGGTTCGAAATTAAAACTACGTTAAGAGTTTATTTCCATACCTACTGGTTACCCAGTTTATTCAGCTATTTGTAGAGCTAGCTTGGATTTATCATATAACATTCAGGAAATTATAGACTTCATATTGGGAAATAGGCTTATATTTATAAGCCTTTAATATATTTAGAAATTTATCTTAAGATATAGCCAAGTTTGCTTCAGCTACGTGACTTTGTTGAATTGTTGCGCATCTATCATACCATCTCTCGGGAACGGTGCACACGGTACTAGAATCAAACCTTTAATTGGCCAGCATTTAGGCCATTAAAAACCGACTTCGTGTTGCCGATCGAAACTTTATGAGGGCCCGTTGGACATGAATCATGATCTTTGGTCCGACCTAGCTAAGTTGGTGTTAAGCCGGGCTAGATAGAAAGTTAACTTTAAACGAACCGACGAAGTTAGTAGTACGTTATCATAGGGCGCTTCTAAAAGCATGCTTAACAGAGTTAAATTGATTTTGATAATTTCAGCACATAGCCTAAAAGTTCCCAGATAACTTCTCTTGAGTGCGTAGCATAAGTTTTTATTTTTACCGCTTGTTAATGAGTGATTATATTCAATCAGGACCGAAACTTGCTTGAGTTGTCACAGCCTATCGACGATCAGCATTATATCGAACTATATCTGATACAGACAATCGAGTTCTATTACTGAACAGTTTCCGTGGATTGAGACTGATGAAACCCGGAAAAGTTTAATAATAAGGAATAATGAGACCTAAGTTGCTTTGATTAATTTTTTTACAGTTATTCAGATCCTTTGGATAAATGCTTAACTAAAATCGATAATTACTGGGGACATTGCTCGTCCTTGTACTTACTTTAACCGCTTTGGAAAAACGAGTCTCTTTTCTGAAAGCCTAAATATGTGGGCAAGCAATCAATTGAAATGTCCAAGTTATTCCCAGAAAGTCGAGTTGGAGCTTCTCTGTTAAAACACATCGTCGTCGACTTTGGAAGTTTTCGTCCCTTTTTTCTTCCACGTCAATTTCTACATAAGGAGAGCCAATTGAGCTGCAGCTTCTAAATAGATTCTAGTTGAGATAGTAGGTAGATTTGCGTTAACCTACAACCGATACCGCTTCAACATTGATGTTATGAAACATCGATTGAATTTATCGACGATTTGTTTGGGTTTTGTGATAATCCCCTTGATCCGTGCTCTACCGGGGACCTAGACTATTTCGTGTTACGCATTCCACCATACGATTTTTCCAGGGATTTCTGGCTTTTTGTTTGACCTAGCCTACAACTCACACGCCAGATTAATGTCCTTTATGTTTATTGAACTTCTTTCAGTGAAGAGTTTAACCGCGACGTATTGTTCGACAGAATTGGTCTAACTCGTTGGAGAATATGTCTTTTTGGCATCCCCGGTTCGGCATTTCATTTGTCTTCGGTAAGCCTTGTCGACATCCCCGCACGGCGGTTTTAAATCTTACTGATCCAAGGCACTCATGTCTACCGTCAGCAGCAACAAACCTACTCTGTAGTTCAGAGGCTGTTTTTGACATCTTTATATTCCCTATGTCGTTGTCTCGAACAACATCGGGTGAGGGAAGGGGCAGTGTCAGTGTTTAACATTTTGAACGAATGTGCCCTATGAGATGTATGGGAACTGCGAGCGGTTTCCTTATCTAATGTCGGACGCTCGCACTATACAAAAGCTTTGCATTTTGGCAGGAGCGATGAGAAGATAGGTGTTTTGAAAAAATGAGTTTTTCCCTGCACCAGAAAGACCAGTGCATTGTGGCTTACGCAACTAACAGCCGCAGATCGATCGGGAACCTGGTCAATACATACCGGTTTCTCATCCTAGACTTGAAGACAAGCACGTAGCTTTTAGTGCAGGCACTTTTCTCAAGGTTTACGTGAATGCAACCTATCACAATGCATCAGCGGCGTCTTCTGTGTGGCAATAGGCCTCTCATTGGATCGAATAACGTAGGTTCATATTTGGTGCGGGTAACGTGGACGCAAATAGGTTAACCTAACTACCCGACAGTAGGTATTTAGGTTTCTCGAGAGGTCAAATGCCTCTTACAAGCTTACTATCTTACTTAAAATGCTTACTAGCTTGCACTAGCGAGAGCTGGTGGGGCTTTACATACGACAAAAAAAAAACTCGATGCGAACCTTTCGCGGTAGATCTGTGTATCCCTGAAGTATACAGAGACCCTAAACGTTTTCTGCCAATGTATCCGCCAAACATTCTTGTGGCATGGGACGATTGTCTCCATTCGTTCTATCAAGAACGGACTCGGACTATAGCTTAAGTAGCACAAAGCGTTCGAGTATGTAAAATACTATTCGTTGTGAATTAGAGATTTATTCACGGTAGATGTATATAATGAGTCGTTATATAGAAACTTCTGTAAATAATGGAGGAGCGTAATGGAAGAAAAGCGTGTACCGGATAATCGTCGGACTCAATTTCGAGACTTAACGAATAAAAATTAGGTAATTGGCGAGAAGTTTGCTAGAATTATTGATATGGAAAAAAAAAAATCGTGTCCTGCATCCTTTGTTTAGATGATAGTAATAATAATAATCTAATAGCTCATTGCGGAGCCAGTGCCATGAACACAATATCATTCTCAATCAGTTTTCGACGGTGATTTCGAAAAGTTGAAACAAAACTACAAAGCTGCTAGCTCGTCACGATTGGAAATCGATCTACAGAGGGAAGGATAACATCCTCATGAAAAATAATATCCGCTTAACTTGTTTTGATGAGACTTAATTTTGATTGTATTTGAAATGAAGTGCATGCTGAATAAGGCCGTGTTATAAACTTCGCTCGAGCGTCGTAAGCTAAAGCCGATATCGAGGAACGCCATCCGACATTCTTACACCGCGATTAAATCGAAAATCAATGTACTACAGTTACGAATACTTTCCAGCTAATACAAGCACGCAAATTCACCGATTTCAACCGACGAAAAATAAAGAACGATCCTTCACATCTAAGAAAAGGAAACTTTCGGCTAGCACGGTCCAGATTTAAATTACTAGAAAAATACCTTAAACGTACGCTAATTCTAGCATACACAAAACACATAAACGCAAGTTCACTTTTGTTACTTAAAAAATTCTCAGTAGTCCCTTGTGTAGCAATCAGTTGTTTTAATCGGTGGTAAAAAAAAAATAGTTGAAAAAATGTACATTTGGAGTACTTATTGGTAGACAGGCTCATCGCATGGCAATTGTTCCTTAGTTGCTGCCACAGTGGGTAAGTGTTCCTACCCAAAATGAAGTAATAATTCGACGATTCGTACATCTCAAAAGAGACATGTTATTACAACGGCTCTCCTTAGCCGTTTTTTTTAAACACACAAATGCAATTTTTATGTAAGTACTGGGCTGCTTTGGGTCCGATTGGCACAAAATCAATTTGCCTGCATTCTTTACGACACCAAATTTATAAAAAGTACATAGTGTTGAAATATGGAACTAACTTAAGGGATAGTAACTGAACTTTTCTCTCTATTCAGATCGGCACTAGACGCCACCTGGCATACAGGACGCTTTGCACAAAAGTGCCCTTTAGAAATTCCATAGAGCCTATTTACCATTTTTGCTCTAGACCTAAAGGTCGTTCTCGCAGGTTCTGTATCAGGTGTCTCGAGTTCCCAGAAACACAGCGAGGACCAGTGATTGAGAAGAAAACAAGGTGGCCATACTTATTTTTCTAGTTGTCGACGATGCTCTCTATACCGAAGTGGACGGTTTTAGGGATTAAAAACAATCCCAAAGAATATTCGACTGTCAAAGGTTTTGTCATGATGGCCACTTCCGACTTTAACTTGATGAGCACATCGTGTAAGTAGCTCAATCTATAACCTTCGATCACGGTTTGATCTTGTATTATTTCATGGACAATAACGAGGATTTCTATGATCAACTGAATTAAAACTTGGCGCTTTCAAAAGTGCTACATTGCGCTGAAGTGTTGTGCTGTTATCTGATATAGTATATCGAGGCTTTTTCAGAGTGAAATCCTTATAGATGCACATATAGAAATATTGACAGTTACTAATCAAAAATTGAATGATGACTTTTTGTCATTCTTTCGGATAATGCTGATATTTCATCACGGTAGGACTTCTATGGCTTCTGGGCCATAGAAGTTCCAAGTGACCTTAGAATCCTTCTATTCAAAAGCAATTAATAGCATTGAAGGAGTTCCGCAGAAGCCGAAACGGATGATAGTCTGATCATGCAAGATCTGAGCTAAACGGCAGACTCAAACCTCTCTTAATCATTGCTAGAGGTCGCTAAAAATGTATACGGTCTGGCATTGTCATGGTCAAAGATGATGCCTCCTTATTTTGGTCACTAGTTTCAATCGATTTTTTTCGATAGCTTCATGATAATCTTGTTTGTTGTGAAAGTCCAGCTCAGTCGTTGAGTCGGGCAGCAGTAGCCTATAACGCGCGATTCATTTTTAACCTCGCCATACGTAAAGTTCTATCTTCTTTGCTGTTGATCCGAACCTTGTCCGGAGCATATTATTTTTCGCACTTTACTGTACCATGTGACTTGTCATTAACGGCTTTTGGAAATGAGCCGATTTCATTACGTCTCCGTAGAGTTTCGAGCAAATTATTTTTCGTCAATTCGAAACGTCAACCTTATCTTTGTAGCCAGCTTTCTTCAAATCGATCAAAACTATTTGACGGTACATGTTTAATTGTTAGGTGCGGTTACCGGTTTTGTTTCAACGGTCGCAATCATTTCATTAACGTGTTTCGATTGATACTAAGAACATTCTTTGTACCGGAATGTCCTGGAAGAAAGCGGGGGGAACCAACTTATGGCCGTTTTATTCAATTTTTTTTTTATTACCACTCAATAGAAATATTGTAAAGCACTTCGAAGCTTGCCAAAGCCTTACTCATCTCCAAGGCACTCCACATCAAACCTAGTTGAAGGCATTTCAACAATTTTGGCACATCCTACTGCCGTCAAATCTGAACCCTGCTCTCTCCCAGCTGGTTTCGCTTCTTCTCAGGACGGACGTTCATGATGAAATGTAGCAGACGACATTCTGCCAATCATTAATGCGCTACGATTAAGTTTATTCGGGATGATTGGTTATAAGTAGTACAAACACTATCCCACCAATGGTAAAGTGTGTGCTTACTTATTAAAATTAAGGACATTTAATGAGATGGCCTAAAAAAGCTAACTGTCATAAGCAATGTTCAATGATAGCATCAGACGTATAATTATGTTTTGATTTCTGAGTAATACTGCAACCCAACCGAAGACTTCACACTATCTATAGTGTAGTGATTTGAGATTCATATAAATTAGCGAAAAACTCGCGCCAGAGATTGTAGACTACTTGAAGGTCTATGTTTCGAGTTCTAGGCATTCCATTGGATGGATGGCTGCCTGCCTTCCAGCACGAAATTACTCGTATGTCTACGCTGGTCTAGACCACAGCGTATCCCTAAGCTGAGCAGGCAAATGCGTTGTCTACCAAGCTAGGATCCCTTAAGTCTGCTTTCGGCGGAATTTCCTTAACACATCAGTAAATCTACAAAGGACTGCATGGCTATCATTTCGACGTTTCTATTGCCTCGAAAGTCAGTAACTGAATTTCAGTTGATTTCACTTGGTTTACGATTGGCTAGAATTTATTGAACCTCGATTTACGGCTACGATCAAACCGCAAGCTTTTACGCCTGGTAAACAACGGTGCACGAAGGGGTAGAACTAAAGTTCGGCTGTTAACAAGCTTGTTGCGATGGTCAGCAATTCATTCACACTTTAAACCCGCCGTTCACCTACTGTCGCACATATATGCCAACCATCTGGCAAAATTCTAAGACCAAGAGAGGCTTGAAGCCATACTTTTGCTAACATTATTTCAGAATTAAACCGATTACTTCAGGTGTCCGTCGTGCCCAGTCGTGAAGACAATTCATCCATCCATCCATCCATATTAAGCATTTAGATGCTTGACATAGAATTACTAAAATCGTGTGATCGACTTTGAACCTTTTCGGGCAATAGCTTCTTGACCGAGCCAACCTGAATCTAGCGCAACAAAAGGACGTCACTCTGTGCAGTGCAAGTTCATCCCTTCGTGAACTTCATGTTGCATTAATGGGCAAAAGCCTTTTTTTCGACTTTGTTAAATTAATAACTATTGATCAGCGAAACGACTGGCCGAGTAAACTACAGAAATGGTTCTTAAGACTTAAAATATCAAGACTAATAATATTCATATAATATTTTTCTACGGAAGATAAGTAATAAACCCGTTAAAAACTTAGTCATAGCTAACCGTAACATAACATAACATAACGGCAACCTACAGAAAAACGATTTGAATAACACAAATGGTAGAGGAATAACCCAGATTATTTACAAACAATACCATTGTTGACTAAAATCAGAACGTTTCATCTTGTCACCATCAAAGTACCTTATAGGTGTATGTTTCGACGTGATAACTTTTATTAACGACGTGATAAAATTTAGTCATCACGTAACAATTCCTTAACTTAAACATTTTTTAAAACTTGTTTGTAAGTACATTGACTTTCTTTCACTAACTTTTCCAAATTTTATTTCCCAATGTTCAGAGCAGAGGTGTCTGGAGAATACGGCGGATGCAAAAGATTCTGTTATTCTCCTCTGGGATTTGCCATGTGTATCTATGTTAAAGGATAGCCTTACCTTGCCCATCGGCCTTTTCCTATTATATAGCTTCGTTGACTTAACATAATTGATTTATATACAGATTTCTGTTGACCTTCAAAAGTTACCTATTCCTTTCGTTGCTTCTCACCGACATATAAATACTGCTTCCCATCGCTCATAACAATTGTACATAGAAGTACGCTATTTAATGGTTGGGAGACAATGAGAGACCGGGTTAGCTTATTTCCTTTACCCAGCCTATAGAATATACAAGCTCTTAATTTCTAATAGGTTACAATAGACGGTAGTGAGGTGTTCGCAGCCTATTCCTTCGGCCAGTGAATAAGTTGTCCGATCTCAGATGGCCGATCACGGCAGGGTACATCCTATAATTCCAAAATTGCATCTTTTAAATGCAATCCTTTAAAATTAAATGTCTCTAACACCGTTTTCTTGCAGAGTGCTGTGTTTCAAGGTTTTCGTTGTATTGATACAGATGTCTGCCGGTCATCTGTTTGCCGGTATCAACAGTTTGTTGATACCGGCAAAAGGCAGAAAAAGTAGGTAGAAAAATGCACCGTGTATCATCTGGAGCATCTATCTTTAGAGGCTGGATATGGGAAAACATTTTATTTACCACCCAGAAAATCTACACAGGAAGGAACTTCTTCAAGTGTCTATAATACGCACTCTTAGAAAATAGTAGAAAAACAAGTAAAATTTGTTTTTTTTCTTGGTACTGTCTTTTTTCGTGTTACCATTGCATGGTACGAGCTGCTGGCACTGTTCGGTATTTCCGGTATCGTTCCGAGTTCTTAGTTTGGGTATAACCTGGTACTGATCAATATCTCGTTCCTCTGAGTGAAATCTCATCGGTTTTGTTTCGTTTAAATCTATACCTAAGTAAAACAACGTAATAAAAAAAAAAACCTACTTTTTAAAGCTATCATTTAAAGATAGTTCTCCTTATATGTAATGTTCTATCTGTATGATATGGCTTGGAAATTCAATGTAAATTCAACGTGTAGAATAGATTTGAGATAACACATTCATATGTGCAGGGCAAGCTATCCATGTAGAATCAATATCGGGTAACCACTTCTGGCGAGACTCCATATAAACCGTTGTTCCTTGGTAAACGCGAGTAAATAAATATTATGGAACATCGATGATATCGGCCAATATAGAGTCGGGGCAACTGGAAATAGGTTTTTACGACAAATCTTCCCCATTTTCATGCTCTTTGTTAATTATATATATATATATATATATATATATATATAATGCATTGTATTGCTAACCTTGGTCCAAACAGAACCGTTGATCTTTGTATATACAAAACGCATTACACTGGGTACGTGATTTGGTTTCTTAAATTTCAGAATTTTTGCAATTTTTCAGTAGTATACGCTACGGAACACCAAAACGGATTTTTGAAGTTCATATAGTTTGAAAACGACAATTATAAAAAAAAAAAAGTCGTATAATGAGAACGCACTCTCATCACTTTACGTAGGGGGGAAATCATACGTAGTGCCTAATTGGAATAGATTTCTTTGAACTTGTCGCCTCTAACAAAAAATCATGGGCTATTTTAACATATTTAGTTACTTTTTATTGTGTAAAGGTTTTTCCGTAAAATTTTTATATACTTTACTAGTTGCACGGTTTCTTTCATATAGACGACAATGTAAGTTTTAATCTCCGAATTGCGCGGCGGCATTGCGTTCTCATAGATGTTTTCAGCTTTTGACTGTTTGCTTGTCCAGTCGCTCATTCCATAAAAAGCACAATTTTTTAATGAATCAATAATGCTTGATTTGAAAACAACTTGTCCAAACAATTTGAAACAAGTCTTGAATCCGTTTTACTTTAAGTGAAACTTCTTCGTATCAATACTGAACGAATCCATGATTTAGTAACTAAGAAGAATTTAGATATGGCTGTTGACTATTATATGCTAAACTTGAAAATTTAAACGCGCAATTTCCTGCTCCAAAGGAGAAAGCACTAATCAATGGTGGCAACGGCGCGCCAAATTAGCCATCTTTTGCAGTTAGTTTCTCCCTTTTGATTTCTTCACTAATACGAGCAGCAGTAAAAACAGTAGATGACGCTATGTACCTCTTTGGGCCTAACGACCCCTTTTTCCAGACGCAGTTTCCTAGCGTTTGCTAACGAAAACAGGGAACCCACAATAGCGCTAATTGTGTTTACATGCATCAACTGTGTCAATTAAACAAGCTTACTTCTCCCTTAGGTACCAGGTATCCCTCCCAATGGCACTGATGATTGTTTAAATAGTGAGTTGCATTTCCCTCCGGTAATTACTATTTGAGTTTACGACAATACCAACTTTCTTCCCCTCAAGATGCGAATTAGTATACAGCTTTTCCCGCTGATATTGTTACCATCATCTTCACCACGCGAACAGGTTTCGAAACGATAACTGAGGCATATTATTGCGGAATGATGCTTTGTTTTTTTTATATAGCGTAGATAATCGATGGGCGTTTGTACGCGTGTTTACATCAAATGCTCATGCGTCCGGCCCTTTTCTCGGCATAAGTGTTTAAATTCTTTTTGGCAATTTACATTATTCGTCACATAATTGTCACACACACCTGTCACACTCTTGTAGTACAATGGCATTCTTCTCTACTGTCGACTATTAAGTTTACGCCGTTTAAACTAACTAACTAACTAAATAGCGACCAATTTATATGCGGACTTCCTGATGGACATTCTTTCAATACCAGAGACGTACCTATTCTATTCCTTTCACTGTTTCCTTTGCCAGCTTGATGGCGAACGATCATATTCAGTATCTTTATTACTGGAAAAAGTTTGCTAAGACAAAAAATTTGAAGCTAACAGTTATCTCTTGGAAAAATGCGGCAGTCTCAATTGCCATAGGGCAAAAGCTCGACCACTTTTACATCAACCCCATCCCATTATTAGGCCCATTCCATTACCATAAAGAGTTTATAGACTATTTATATTTAAGTGTCTGATCTCTAAATCGAAGCTCTGAAGAAAATTATCCGCATCAGTAATGGCTGTAATACAAGGTTATTATATCTATATAGCGACCTGGCTCTTCTTCGAAGACAACACGGAAGAATATTCGACATGTGTTAGTCCTCAGACGTGGCCTAGAGAGATGTTATTGTACGTAGCAGAAGTCCTTTTCGCGCAACTCCTCAATCGAGCCTTTCGAGAATTAAATCGTTGGATATCATTAATTTCTCCACACTTAAATACTCAAGTAGATTTTTTCAGAGTGTATTTCACTGGGTACACGAGTAAGTGTATGGTACAATATTATCATTGAAAAATAGACGATTCGACCTGTGGATCAGACGGAATTACAGTGGCCATAGATAACGAAAATAACTTCGTCAAAGACTAAAATATTCATACTGCCGGCAATCGAATAAGATGCTTTGTAAGATACTGCTAAAACAAAATCAAGATGAAAACCTTTGGGGTTGTGTGGTACAGTATAACATCTCTCGGTATGTAGGCAGTCTCTTTGATCTTCATTGTTCGCCTAAACAAATATTATTGTCACTTCAATTCCCTTTAGAAATGTATTGGGCTGTTCAGTATGAAACCTAACATAGTGAACCTAACCTAACTTTTCCATAGGTTTATCTTCAACTGAATTGTTATACACTATGCGATTTCGACATCATGATCAATAAGATGCTTATTAACGAAATTGTCGAAAGTGGAAAAAAATGATGACCTATCGTGGAGTATGGTGGATGGCAGAGGGCCTCTACTTGCAACTTTTGCATTCTTGTCACTGTCATTTTTGCGGTGTATCATCCAATAGCAGCCGTTTAGCTCTGGCTTATCGTACAATATCTAAGAAAAAGCAAAAAAAAGCAAACTCTTCCATACCTATTTTTGATTGTCGTCTAAATTATACGGCACTAGCTGTTGTACCATTTTTTACCTGATTCATTTAACTACATGGCATTTCTGCATGCATCAAACCTAAGTATGAATGCCCACGCAGTTTGAGGTTCGTCGGCCTTTGCTACAGATACCTAGTAAAACCTTCACCATCTATTACGCTGAGTAGAAAAAAACCTTATCCTTCGTTAGTGACTTTATTTTAACTTTTTCTTAGTTATACTAGTGCCATTCGCCTCCTATGAGTATCGCCCATATTGCCGGAAGCTGGCCTATCTTGCAGAGTACGAAGGTTTCGTTCTTGGAACTGATCTATTTATTGGCCCATTTGCAAACTTGACCTTCTGATCTGAAGTGTATATCTTTTTGGTTAAATCGCATTAACAACAAATCATTAATCAGATAAAGTGATGTCCGGCTGTACGCTGGATCGGGTAGAGATCCCCGTCGAAGTTCTGCTCGCACTCGCTGGATCATTAGTGTGCGGTGTAGCGTTGTCATAGCACGATGTCACCCCGCGCCGTCCTTTGGCAATTCAAGTTTATGTCTGTCAGTTTCATAGCGTTGCAGCATTGCACTGTAGCATTATCCTCTCGTTCCATGCTTTTCGTCACGAATATTTTTTTACGCCGTCGAACTGGAGGTAAGCTTGTTTGCATTTCGGGATGTCATAAGCAATCAATCTATCTTTCATCGCCAATGAAAATGTTGTACGGAAATTACGTTTTCTGTCGTGTAAGTAACGGAAGAAATCTTGTCAAACTGTTTGTTTTTATAGGTTTTGCTGGGTCCGTAAAGTGCCCCTCTTCGTCCTTCATCGCAATTTATTTCCTTTTTCAATCGTTTATTGCAAACGATTGATAACAGTTATCTAGGTCACGTTCAGCTGTGCAGAGAATTATTAGGTTGACTACACTGTGTTCTGCTCAGAGAATGCTTGCGGTTCGTCTCGTCGGTCGCTTCATGTGGCCATTTCGATGGTCTGTAGTTTCCTCAATTCGGAAGCGATCAAATCAAAACTGGCAAATGGTAACGTTTACTGTATATGCACCTTTTGCATGTTCACAATCGATTATCTTTATCTCCACAGCGGCCTGAAAATAGTGAAAGAGAATTCGTTGGATTTCTAGTTGAGCAGCTGAACGGATCAAATCACCAGCTCTAACCATAAGAACTCAGTGAAAACAACAAAGGCACACGCTCCACAGTTATAACAGGCATCCTGCAAAGTTCTGTTCGAACCTAACTGTAGGACTCTAATGGAAACGTTTTACGCGGGCTAATATAAGGTTTACTTGGCGACCTGTTTTCGCCAACTATTCGTAAACCTCTTATTAAGTATTTGTAAATTCTTATTTCTTACGACTAACTACAACTCACCTACTAAGGGCCCGGGCGACGTCCTTTCTTTACGTCTTTACTAACGTTTAGCGGATTAGCCTAATGGTCTGTAATCATTCGATAAACTACGGCTGATTCGATAAACTACGGAACATCCGTTATAAAATCAAAAAAAAAAAAAAAAAAAAAAAAAAAAGGTTTCTTGACAAACATATTTTTCAGTGTAATCAATTACTTTATGCTGTATCATTTAGAAGAATTTGAGATTACAAGGCGAGATATATTATAAAATCCAAAATGGTTTTTGTTGCATCCAATTCACGATTGGTGTCATTTGATGAAAAATGATAATAAAATTAAGGCAAGCTTAAGGTGTACTTATTGATGCGGTCTGATTTTTGCAAATATTACTGCTTTCGAAATCTTGACACAATCTCTCACTATGAAAGGGGCGCGTGGACAAATTGATTCATCTGAGCTTTTTCCTCTACAGTCGACAGTTCTCAACTAGTTGGGCGTGCTTGATACGCTTTGGGCGAGACTCGTTGTGTATTTGCCGTAAGACTTTCATTATGGTAGCAATCCCTATCTCTTCGAAAGGATCTTTCGAGCGGATAAGCGCTTCTTCGCATGGCCAGGTTTGGCTAAAGACTTTGCATGCAAAACTGTACCAGGAATAGGCTTAATTTTTATATCTTTCATAACATTGGCCTTTGCAAGCCACGTCCCATCGGTGGCTTTGGAAACATGTTAATAAAAATCTAAGTCATTACTATTACTAAATGTAACCTAAATCAATATTATTTGGTAATCTGATTCAGCCAATACATATTTAAAGATTTTACGTAAAGTTCTACGATAAGTATACTTTGAGAAAACGATGATACAAAATCGGCTAAAAATAAAAAGGATTCTGGATTTTTAAAGAAAGAATTGAGACTTTTTGCTTTACATTCAAATTTATTCTATAAAATTCCTTTTCGTTGGAGCAAAGAACATTTATGTTTTGATTTTGTGAACGGCAAGATTGGCAAGAAATCTGACTACATTAATAAATGCCGCCTGAATTTCCTGGAAATTATATTCTGACAGTCGTTATCAAGGAAAAATCCCGAGTGACTGACCAACTTTTAATACGTGTGGGGAGTTGGAATTTATACGGTAAACAATAACAAAATATATGTATGTATATATATATATATATTATACGACATAGTCCTTGCGCTTTTTGTTTCTCGTAATTTCGAGCCGTTAGAGGAGTTCTAATTTTCCCATAGTACTTTTCATAGATATATTATAATTAATTCTGTTAAAGCAGCGTGACTAAGATATTTAGTAATTCAATTCAAAGAGTATATTATAGCTGAAGTTCTCATGTCCTCGTTTTAAAACTTGAATATAATATAGACCATCACTTTGTTTTATATCCAGGATTTTTATTCAATGGCCTACTTGCAAAGAACGGGAGAGAAAGAATCTCGGTACAGGTTTTTCTTAAACAAACCGAATTCTAACCATCCGGAGATTCGTTTACAATATAACTGGTATGGATCTTCGACGCTAGCTGCTTCTATACCGAAGCCTGGCATAAGGGGATACTTGACAAAACCTGTAAAAAAATATGACAAAGATCTAATAGGTTTAATTAAGCCCCACGTTTTTTAAACTTTTCATTTCGTCGTGTTTCTTGTTTACTTCTGCTATATCGTTTGAAAGCGCTTTTCCCGCTCTATGAATTGCTGTGAATTAAATCGAAAGAGCTTTTTAGGAATAAATTTTATGAAAGCTTCTGGTCAAGGCTAAAATTCTATCAGAACGGTTCGGGCAGTAATGGCCCTGTCGCTAAAAAGACTGCTCAAAAATGATTTGCCAAGTTTAGGAGCGGTGTCTGAAATCTAGGCAACGGTTTTCGTTCGGGTCGACCATGCCGGGTCTTGATCTAATGATGACTACCTGAAGACATTTTTTAAGGAACAGATGGCAGATAAATAACTCGGGAATTAAACTAAAACATCGACGCAGCCATTCGATCGTCATTGTTTACTGGTATTAGCCTTAATTGGAAATTATCGAAAATTGTTTATATAGGTAAGATTATATTGAATTTTGCAATATAAGGCTCACAAAGCTAACACAAAATTCCCTAGCAATGCACCATTGAACACAGGATACTATACATATGTACATATATTATGTACGTAAAATCGAAATAATCCCAGCTATTTCTAAGCGCAGTAATTCTAAAAGCATTCGGTTGCGTTGTGTGGCAAGTTAATATAAATCGAAAGATAAATTCACGCTACGGACACAATTGTGACTAAAACACTTCGGAAATTTTTTTAAATGATCGATATGGAAGAAAACTATCCTCGTGTACCTTAAGCAATTATAAATGATTTAGATTAAAATTAAATTAGTTCGTTGTTCTGTTTCGCGTGCAATATAACAAATATGCACGCGATGTATGGATATGGATATAAATGTATGGATAGCATGTATGTTTCCTTGTTACCGTGTTTTAAAAAAAGTCAACATTTATCGTAACTTAGGCTTTTGTCAGTTTGTGACAGTTGAAAATAAAGCTCGAAACTGCAATATCATAGGGTTGATATAAATAGACTTTTACTAATTAGTATTATTAAAATAAATTACTATTCATCTAGAATGTATAATTTTACTGTGAAATGTATTGGTGCAAGCCGCAAATTTTCGAAGGTTTATTATATAACCCACGATACTCGACATGTATGTGCACGTACTCACAGAGATGTCGATTATTGTTTCCTTCCCATTTCATTTTTTTTCTGATTTAATACTTTGATCTGCTTCTCTCATTTATCCTGACGTGTTACTCCCTCGCAGAATTGCATCACTACAGACATCCAGGCCGTAGAGGCCGATGTAGTTGTGGCCCTTGGTGAGATCGTTTGTGTCAGTGCAAAAGCAAACAGATGGTAAAAGAGGACACTGTGTATATAGTGCAAAGGTATACGGTGCATGAATCACCTTGCGCTCCATTCTGCTTGTGATGCGGCCCATTATTAAGGTACCACGATTGGACGGCTGCCTTTGGAAGGAGCAAGACCCGTTTGCTGCCACCGCTGCTGCCTGCCTGCCTATTCCTTTCGCTTCGCTTTTTCACTACTTCGTCATCGTCGTTCTGCTGGATCGCTGGATGGACGTACGTACGTACGTACGTACGTACGTACGTACGGCAAAGCATCATTTGCAAGTCTTTCACGAACTGAATATTTGCCACAAGTGGAGTCGGCGACCCTTGATGTAGTACCGCATTTTTCCCCTTTCTCGTTGGGCGAACAAGCGCGGTTGGTATCTTCTTGAAGAAGGAGCATAATCTGCAATTTAAAACCCACACTGCTCTTGCGACTACTGCTATTACTTCTACTACTTCAGACACTTCGCTGTTGGCTCGGGCAACAGGAGGTGTCTGTCTGGTGCATTATTCTGAGGAAGAGTGGTGCCTCCGGGGCTGGTTCGGACGGGTTGGGAAACGTCACGTTCATTATCTCAGCGGTGTTTTTGGCTAAAGGCTTATACGGAAGATAGCAAAGAATTAGGTGAACAGATCTTGTACCTCTTAGGGTCGTATTGAAAAGCAAATGTCTTGGGCTAATTCAATGCTAATTGAGAAACGTGTTTTGGGCACACATAGCTCCGAATTGAAGATAACTATATTCTAGGCCATTCAGATCTCACGTGTTGCTGGTGTCGAGACAAATCTTGCATTTTTTTTTTGTCAATTCAAAAAGTTTCATCAACTAAACATAATATATCTAAAAAGGCTAATTTTACCTGTAAGAAAAAAACCGATGTTTCAACCCTGCAACATAAATAGATCAATTTTATGCAACTTCAGATCTGCGATAGGCTTTTAAATAGCTAAAGCTTCAAATAATAAATTCTTTCAAATAAATATCACCTTATTAGTGGGGAAAGTCACCAACAAGTCATTGTTTTACGGTATTCAAGTTTACCCGGGTCTCCGCTGTCAGCAGGATACGCAGGGGAATACCGCACAATCAACAAAGGAGTTTCATTTTTTTCATTTGGTCTGATTATATGCATTAGTTAGTTTCACGTATAGCCATTTAGGCTATAGTGATTTATGTCTCAAAATGATTTTGCAAATCTAAGTGGAATTGTAAAGTTCTGTGAACGTGATTATGCCACAGTAACATTTTGCATAAATATATTCTTGTTAACAATTTTGGAAGGATCAGAGACGATCTATTTCTTTGAACTACTTAAGACGCTAAATGTCCTAACCAGTTACAGAGGGTCTGCCACACTGTTCCCCGGATTTTATATATGTATATCTATTATTCACAAACATTTAGAATGGCACATAGTTTATGGTGGAATGTACACTCCGTCTGTTTACTTATAACACGGCGGCATGAGTGGTTCAGCGTCGTTCGCGCATGATTTAATGTAGCTTCAGACCCATAGAACTTTACGTTTACTTCCACAAATCTGCATTCGTAAATCGCGAGGAATACATTAAGAAAAAAGAGTAGTAAATCGAAACGTCATTTTAGGTCCTTCATAAACAATATTTCAGCTAGCAGGTAAACTTCTCGGTTTCATGCGGTGTGGTGAATCCAAAAGAAGAATCCAAATAAGCAACTTTGAGCCAACTTAGCTGCCAAGTTTGTGAAGAAGAGGTCTTCTCATATGATTTTTGTGTCGTAGACAGCCACTGAAATTATTTTGAGGTTAAATAGTAGGAGGGTGGTAAAAACTTAGAAAGGGCGGGAATTCGTCATCGTAGATAGCGCTACCTTTGCCGTTCTGCAGTGCAATGCGTCCGATGAAAAACTCCACCATTAAGTAAACAAAAAGTCCTGAGGAGCGAAAAATTGTTAATGTAAATAGGGGGCAAACTCGCGACAGCAGGCGCATCTTTTGAAGCGATTTATTGCCCGAATATCCCTGCTAACTACTATTTGTTACTAATAATGCTAATAACTAGATGGTCAGCGCACAAGGTTCTTGGGTGGTATATTCAGTGGTAAATTCCTAGGTGTTGCCAAGATCCTTAGGGGACTAAGGCTATTTTTTTGCTTAAGGCTCGTCATATGACAAAAAAGGGAAGTTCTACTACGCCATCATTGATGTCGATTTGGTTTTTCTGAAGCATAGTCATTATAAGTTCCTGAATTTTTGTGAGAATCCTCTCTCCTACCAGGAACCTCAAAATAATGTCTCTTAGAGCCGGATCGAAGGTCGAAAACGGCAAATATAAGCCGCGCTTGGCTGGTCTGTGGCTTTTTAACATCGACCAGCACAGTTTTCAGAAATCAGCACCGTTTGTTAGAGACGACACTAGCCATTTCGAGGAATCGACTCTATCTCTTTGTGACCAAGGAGAATAGCATGCACTCCCTTTTGTAACGCCGCACGACCAGGTAGGTATGTACAGACTCCCTTTACTTTTAAAGATGACTAGAAATATGGTATGCGACGCACTTTTAAAACCACTCATTAAATAGTTCCGTCTAATGAAGGGCCTAGATGAGGATGTTCGTCCCTGATTGTTGGAACGCAAATTTCAAAGAGCCTGGATAACATCCATCATCAAAAATTCACCACTAAAAACAACCTCCTCTATGCTTCTCTTGAAGCCACAACTTCAGATGAGAAATCAGGCGCCTTTATATAAATACAGTCTTTATCTACTTTTTTTTTTAACAATATAATTAAATCATCTGCATAGCAAATGGAATGGATATTATTACATGACAATACAAAATCTGAAACATGTGTACACAATGAACAAAAGCTAATCTACAGTAGAACTCACGCCACCCACATTATGATGTTGCCTTCTTTCGATAATCTCTTGCCGATAGGGACATTCCTATGTTTATTAGAGGTGGCATCTTCAATATACGGTCGTGTAAGACGTCACGCCCCATATAGTTGTTTCCAGAGAGTTCATTATATTATCAAACAAATATTCAAATATACTACATATTCAAATCGAATGATTACTTTTTTATTTTTATTATATTTTATTAAATTTTTCGGTTTTCTGCTGTACGTGCTGTGTCACCAGACAATGCGATGATAACCATGGCGCTTTTATATGATTTTTATGTTATTTTTAAAGAAACGCTTTACGGGCTAATGTTGCAACTGCTAAGAATTGCTAAGGTGTACTTTAAATCTAACTCTGATATCAAAACTTGTGCAAATAAAATTATACACTTTTTATTCTGCTCTAACAGAGTGTTCTGCACCGATACCATGGGGGTCGAAATCTAACAGCGTCGGCATCAATAAGGGTTGCCATAGGTCACATGTACCGAAACCGTAATGTTGCATAAAGTATTCCAATGTAAAATGCGGTGATTCAAACAGTTTGCAAAGAATTTACCCATTCTTTTCCTATATATATATATATATATATATATATATATAACGGTGAGTGTGCACGAAGGTAACACTGTCTTCAGTTTCTTTGTATTCTATTGAGACGCATCGTCAGAGCTTTTACTAGCGAGTCTATTGCAGGCATGTGAAAAGCGGCAGAAGGTAAAAAAACTACCACAGTGAAAACTATTGAAGTAAGTTGTAGCTTTTTGTATAGGTTGAGATTCTGTACAAGCTTGTTAGTTTACAATGGACTTTTCTATTGCGCACCATTTGAGATTCATATCCCCTGCCATACTTGACTAAAAGTCTCTAGTTTACATCATAGCACATGTCAGAACCGTTTAGCCTTGGTGCATCTACCTTCAGCATCTGCATTTTTATAAAAAAAAAAATTATTTGAAACATTTATTGAAAAACACACTATTATTGTTCTCATTAGAAAGATATTTACATGAAATACGCTGAATGGCTCAAAACGTACTAGATTACGTCGCAGAAAAACTTTCACCGATAATTTGTTCGGTAGCGGATTAACAAGGTTTAATAAATTCGAATATTTTTGTAAATCTCTTCTAATGTATCGCTAGTTATATTTAGGCAAATTCTTTTAGGTATATTTATGCAGTTATGTTATCTATTTAATAGGCTTATATCGAAAACAATAACCACTCCTATCCTTCGTGTTGACAGTCATATTTATTCTAATAACCTCAAACCGCGCAGTTTTTAGAGGGAACAACAAGTAATGGTAATAGTCAGCTCTTTATTACTGGCAAACTAGTCGAAATCATTATACCTATGTCTTAAAGGACAATAAAATTGGGTTGTACAATGCGTAAGTTTTCTTCGTCTGCGATTCTGATATTTTTAGTGGAAGCTTTGCAGTGGCTACATTAGATTGCGTCGTAGATTATGGATCAGCTTGAAATACCAGTAGCATTTTTCTTAAGCAGTGTAAAATTTCTATTTTAATTCAATAGAAATCTTTGTGTACATAGGTAAATGTATCGCGTGGGTTTCAGCAGAACTTTGGTTTCTAGACGTATGCCCAGGATCTCCAACATTTTATTAATGGTTGTATTCCCTTAAACGACAGCTACCTTGTCTTTCTGGCGATTCTATTTTTGTCCCGGACCTAGCATTCTTCGCGGTATCCCTTCTGATAATTTGGCTCCAATTCTGAATACTTATACGCTGTATTAAGCAAAAGGGTATACAGTAACTCTGCTGAGCTGTGGTCTATCCCGTACAATACAACTCGTCAAATACGCTCGAGATAGTTTCTTAACATCACTTGTTAGGGTTTGGCTCAAGAGTTTTAAAAACGTTCATACTTTTCATACGCATTATGGAGGTTGCATAATTACAGATAATGCGCTCTTTAATAACATAAACCTAGGCTGAATTAATGAATCACTGATAAATGATTATATAATAGAACAAAAACGTCTGCTGTCAACCTTCTGAGGAATAGTTCCTTTAAAAAAAATCGCCAACAACCGTAAGTAAGTTTTTTAATCATATTCGACGTATACATATAGTTGGCAAGCCTAAAGTATATGCATATCTAGAAGGCTGGTATCGACTAATAATAAAAAAAAACAGTATGTTTGATTCAGGGATGTAAAATATTTTATTAATAGAACCCAAATTAAGGTCAAAAAAAGAAATGACGCTCAATGAAATTTAAAACGTTATTTCATTTTTCTGGTTAGAGCCGCATTTAGGTTTCAAAAGTATTCTCTGAGAAGCTGATACACATAACTTGAAATTGGCTTCAATGTTTTCGAGATGAAGTTAACGTACTCCACTTCACCACCGGCTTCTCGTGAGGCTTTATCGAGCAAGGGTCGCTTTATTCGCAGCTTGTCAATATATCCTTGAAATCCCTCGTTTCTATGTATTAAAATAATGTACTTTTTTGGCTTGATATGACAGTCAACACGGATAATAACAATTACGCTTGTCATCCACTTGGAAAGGGTGTGATAAACAATATCAACGAGCAGCTGATATACCCATAATGAACAGAATTTTCACACCTGTGTGTGTGTGTGTGTGTGTGTGCGCATATACGAAGATAAACGTAAAGCGTCATCAAAAGATAGAGGCGTATTTACAGGATGTACTCACTTATTAAGGTCGGGTATCAAAACTGTTTTCGATTAAAAAAATATCTGATTCTTTAGATTGGTTTGAAATATAAGGATTATAAAAAAAAAAATTATAACTTGTAGAAATAATTAGTGATGAATTCTTATTGTCTTCTCCAAATCATCTACCGAAAATTACGCAAGCTAAGCCGTTTCTATATTGTCCAATTAATGATATTTTGACATGATCTTTATTTAGTCAGAGTTTATTATTAGCTCACTGTGGTCTCGGCAGTAACTGGAATAGCAGCAGCGTTGTACAGCTAGCGCGTATTCTTCTCCGTCAATTCAGGGTTTGTCACTTTTTTAGCTGAAGAAGACTGTTTTTTATACCCAGTGTCCCTTTGACATTATAATTATGGCCTGTTTGGGTATTTTGCTAACCTCGTGTTTTGATTTGATAACAGGCGGTAATGGAACGTTCTTGATTAGTTCTATATAATGCTAAACAATAGCGTGAATCGGAAGTCTTTTTGACTTGGCTTAACATTTAAAATTACTTTCCTAAGATAACTATTGGATGAAGGTTTAAAGTCACTTTTTTACAAAGATATTTTAATTGCTCAATTGTATTGTAATCTAAAAAAAAAATTAGTATCCAGCTTTGGAACAAAAGAAAAATTTTGAAAAAGTTGAACAAAAAAAAAAAGTTGGACCTGGTAGACATGTTCGTAAAAACGCTTTTAAAAGGAAGTGGCCCTTTTGTGAACTTTTTCACTTTGAAACTGAAATAATCTCGGCTTTCTTTTCTTGTGGTTTTCTTATATAAACTCACTGTTTATATTTTGATGTGTATCTATTGTACTAAAGTGTATTCTTGGTTTCCGACTTACGGCTTAGGACTTAACAATTTGGTGGAAGTGATAGAAGCCAGGCCGGACCCAACCTCGATGCATTTAGCATCACGTCGTGGTCCACTTGGTCGCTGGTACTGAAACCAAGTGGGAAAGCGAGGGGCTTAAAATGTGTGCTGGCAAAAAGTCGTTCGACAAAAAGAGGTGATCCGAGGAACGTCGGAGAGCAAGCAGGTACATACCATATGAACTCACCAGAATCGGACCGTAATAGTTTTAAATGGGAACATGCAGTGGCCACATTCAGCAATAACTGTAAGTATCAGGACACCAGAATTATTGAAGGAATGTAGCGAAGGCACGCAATCTCGGGAGCGGTGATCAGTCAGGAGGCGTTACTACAAGGAGGCTGTACCATTAGGTGACTTCACCGTGAACGGCGAAGCCTCTGTATACCCCTATGGGTCTAAAAGTTTCTGATAACAATAACCCTTTGAGCTCCGCCAGATAGATGTCACAAATCCAAGATGGTATATAAAAAAGACAGAAATAAACATAAGTATTATCGAAGCGAAAAAAGTGCTTCAGAGACTATGAATATCCGCTACATTCGAGCAAAGAAGGCTTAGCTCTAAGGCAGCTGATAAGAATCTGGAATTAACTTAGAGTTGCGGTCTTATGAGAAATCCTTGACTTGGACAAGTGGTTATGTATTTATAGTAAGCACTTCATAGTTGCGCATCTAAAGTGAAAAGGACGGCAGGGCATTTTAAGTAAAAGCAAAAGTAAATGCAAACGGGGAATTTTTATGGGGTGATATAGTCCAATTCCTTAGAGAATTGCAAATCGTATTGAGACTAATATTAGAGACCGACGCGAAAGAGAAGATTCCGTCGGCTGTTATGCCGACTCTTAGCAGCGTCGCCCTTTTGTAACACATGTGACAAAATAAAAGTTTGGGGGGTACAATTTCATATTCTTTTTAAATTATTATTAACAGGAAGCACAACAATGATAATGTAGGAAACGCGATATCCAGTTATTAGCTCTTCGTATGAAAAATCACAGGAAAGTTTTGCCAGAAAGATTCTCTAGCGCACGAAAGCTAACCCTAGAGGATACCGATTCCCCTTAAGGCTTACATTAACAGACCGCAGGCCTGAAAAATCAGCTGCATGAAATCGATGATACAGTCCTTTATTATTCAGATAAAGTTTACCAGTCGTGAACCAGCCAACGGCATTTCAGCTGGCATATAAAGAGGCATCGAATTTATTGAGATTATCTGCATTTTCAATACATATCCAATGTATAATAAAAGATGACGAAACTTTATTGTTATATACATTACAATATGTAATAAGACATATGGTTGTAGCTCACGATAGAACAGAATCGTGTGACTGAAGTCAAATAGCCCATAGCTTTTTTTTTTGGTACAAATCCCAAGTAATTATTAAGCTACCTGTGATACGCGAGTGAAGTTTTGATGTTGACAGAACTTTGCTATTATTATATTATATTAACTATAACCAATTTGTGAATATATTGAATACAGGAAACTTTATATAGGTCTGTATTTATGCCCCTAATCTTCTGATAATTTTGAATTTTTTTTGTGTGTCGAACACTGAGAGGCAATGGGAATATGTTATCATGTTTGCTTGTCACGCTGCTCTTGCTCCGAAATGGTTCCTGTTAGACAAGTCGAATACAGGCCAGGGAAGAGACTCATATGTTACAAGCTGTGTGGTAACAGGTCCGTAGTGGCCGTTAGAAAAACTGGAAATAGTAATAAGTTCTTGCAGCCTACGGCGTAAGCCAAATGCGGTCGTTCAGTAACGCCAGAGGAAAAGCAGGTAATGGCTTCCAGTAAACAAAAAGTGGTAAGGGTGTCGCTGTTTTGGTCTATTGTATGGCCCTTTATGTATAGACGCTAAAATGAAAGAAGATGTTATATCTTGAACGCAAATGTTTTGGAAAAAATAGGGTCCGTATACATAAGCCCGAAGTATACATATATATTATTAAAATGACCCGCAGAATATAAGAGAGAGTCTACTTATCCGTTTTATATAAATTTAATTATAATAATAGTCATACGAAATATTACAGGGTATTCCATGATATTACCATTCTTTTGTTTGAGAAAGAGAAAAAATCTCACATAACTCACACTACGAAATACAAAGGTTGAGACTGACAAAGATGCTTGCTTTGCTAAACTGTGCATATTGAATACAGTTTGTATCAGACCACCATCCTTTTTGATCCGCCGTGCGATACAAACGTTTGCCATGGATAAGGAGCCATAAGGTATGTTCTTAGCTCAGAATGAAGTGATAATAGTGACTTATTTTGAGTACTGATCGTGTCGCTAAGATTATGCCCTCCACTAATCTTAGGAGCAGGACGACCACTCCAGTAGTTAAATGCATTTATTTCATAATTTGTTAGGCACTTGATCTATAATAATTGCTTCCAGTTTTTGATAAGACAAAAATAGCGTGAACGTACCACTCCTTACAGCTGTATATACTTTCTTTCCTGATACCCAGTCGGACTCGAGAATTATGCCGTTCTGAACGAGGGAATCCCCAACTTTGATTAATCAACTGAAGAAGCCAAAGGGAACATGCTAATTATCCTTATTTTCTGTCGCTGAACGAGGCTGATTCAAACGTGCTCAAATAACGTTTACACGGACCAAGCAAAAAAGTGAAATTCGACATGACTAGTATTATGACCCTTCTTACACTCAGCGGCTACCTCATAGCTAAAAACCCGAAGCGACGCCTATTTTTAAACTTAGTTTAATGATTTTACTGATATGACATCGCTCAGACACGTATATAGGACCGCTGGCATGAACTCTTATATTCGTAATATTTATAAATAAGACGAATCTGCGTTAAGTTTCGGAGAGTTTATACCGCATAAACAGTTTCCATAAGTATATGCTTTTATTTTAGTTTAAAAACGTAATTGATAAATCTCCTAAGATCCTAGAGCCAAAGATATAGTAAAAAATATCTTAGTCGTTATCAATTGTGTGACGTTCCTAGAGGACTAAAAGGCTGCTTCAGAAACACAAACGGGAGCGTTGGTCGTCAGTTTATGGTGCTGCTGGAAGGCTAACTATATATTGATGTTATCTAAGACGGTCTGACGCCTATAAGGCCATGGTACCACTAAATAATGATAGCTGACAGCTGTCATGGATGCACATATTGTACATATTTGGTACAACAATAAGGGAGCTGCGTTTACTTACCACTGCTTTACGCTTTTAGTGACTGGGTCTGTAAATCCAAGACGGCCTGTACATATCACCCCTTATCGGTATAGTAAAAACTGTCCGTTATTATTACACTAGCAGTAGTAATATTTTTTCAGACTAAATGCTCATATATATAAATACATGTAACTATCTTGTTATTTCCAAGGCAAGTAGACCCAGAGCTAAAGGCCAAACAAAAAAATCTGTACGTTAACAGTTATCATTATGTAGCAATTTGTAGATATCAATGACTAGAATGTATTAAATGATAAAGCAGGTAGATGTCTACTTAAGATATATATATATCCATCCAAAATTTCTTGTATCATGTATGTAGAGTGTCAGGACTGCAAGCGAAGGTCTAATTCGCGTAAAAAAATCTTAACTCGCCATTGAAAGTTGTTCCACTGTGACTAAATTATTTAAAAGTGCCGCGGCAACTTCTCTACTCATGTCCCCAAATGGAGTGCCAGAGGAGATGAGAGCGATCTATATATAGCTCAGAATATTAGCTACCAATTTGTCAACTTATATTGCCGTGCCTTCCTTTTTCCTATACGGATACGATGAATTATTCCGTCACCAATACGTTACACAAATGTTTCTTGTAAAACATCACGAATGTACAACCCAGCGCCGTCCGATTGCCGCTGATATTTTTTTGACACACAGCTTTTTGTCACATTACGGTGTTATGGGACGTTTAAGCGCGAGAATATCAAGTACTTGATGATAATAAAAGGGCCACTCTAAAGTTAGTGTTAGTAGCTACTTCTCAACTTTATTTTAGTCTAGAAAAGCTAGTAGAAAACACTTCTTGAAGTTCGTCAGGCTCCTGCAGCTTTTTTGTTTTGGGAAACTGTTCCTCCAGTGCATTGTTAGTGGCTATTATTTATGCTGTTGGTGTGTAGATAGTAACAGTTTTTTCTGTCTGTAAAGAACTCTATAAGACATCAGAGCATAATGGAAATTCGGCGAGTGAGGGTTTTTTTTGAGGGTGAGATTTACAGTTGAAAGCGGGCCACGAAGTAGGTAAATTAATAGTTATTTATATTCAGTAATTGTATGCAAATAATCAGCATGTGTGTACTGTTTGTAAACAACCTTTGCGCAAAGCTATTGTCCTTTTTGACCTGTTGACATGTTTCATCTATATATCCGCTGCAGTTTGCTCATATATAACAATTAAAGGTCCAAGCAACTATATACAAAGTTCGTCTGGCCTTTAACACAGAAAGCGCACCTCATGAAACCTAAGACGCACGTCGCAAAGCAGTACCCTTTGCAGTATCCTTAGTCACAATCAGGAGCAATAAAATTGAGGAAGGGTTTTGTTCTATGGAAAGGAACTACAGGACTGGATTGACAGGATTGGATATTCATGATCATAAAGTAACTTAACCTGAGTAAAACTTGTCATATGGACGCGCTCATCTTATGTAGACGTCTTCATCGGCTTTAGTGGTCGCAAACAAAACCGTAAACTGTTTTCAACGAAATCCACAAAACCATACATAGGTGAATTATATAAATAACTATGAACTGATACAAAATTGGGCATATCTTACGTAATATTGTAATAAAGTTTCTTGCAGTGAATAAAAAGCCCGCAGTAATAAGAGCCTTCGTTGTAATAAAAGTGAATCATTGCTTATTACCTATCTGTCAGTTCTACTTCAAGTGTTGTTTGTAAGTCCAATTTTTCCATAGCTATAGGCCTACTGCGACCAAAATATAGACCCACTCCCGTGGGTAATGGTGTTTACTTTTTTTTTTTTTTTTTATTTTTTGTATTCTTGTGTATACCTCATTTGAACAATCCGTCTAAAAACGGGTATTCATTGCAGAAGTACTTTGATTTACATACATAAAGGCATGAAGTACATAAAGGCACTTTGGGAAGGAAACAGTGGGCGAACAACTCGTAGATTTGCCGACAACTTACGCTGCAATTAGATGCTTACTGTCACGCATTATAGACTCATAGGGTTTGTTGGAACTAAGTAGCTTGAGTGCCCCATAAACTAAGTGAAGGGCACAGGTAGACAAAACTTTTCACTTTCTTCGAACATCTCACAGTACATAACCTCAAGAATATGTTTCTATGTGAAATTGTCATCAATAATGAGAACGGGTATCTTTACGTCGATGTCAAACAGAGAATAAGATGGTTGGTTTCGAGAAATACTCCAAAACCAAAATTGCCGGGCTTTGAGGTTGGCGGCATTGGAGGGGTATCATACACTGGGAAATGATTAAGAAAACCAAACGGATAACAAGGATCCGTAAATGGCCTCGTTGCAACCAGGCTATGTAACATAACCGAATCGATAACCTTAGCAAAGCCATCTTTCTTCATGCTGAACCGAACATGGTAGAGACTGTTAGAACCGCCCTGCAGGAGAATGAGAGGTTTACACTCACCCTATCCTTCAGACTTCACACCGATCACAATCTTTTTAGATCATTGGTAAATTAAGCTCGCAACAGTACTTTTGACCGTGAAAAGGTTTGAAAAATTCGTTGGCCGAACTTCCTAACATGAGACTCGAAAATTTCTTGTAAGACGGAATAGATATATTGGTTGAAAGGTGCGAGAAAGAAGATCATGAATAGTGGCACCAAGCATGTAATAAATAGATTTGTTACCGAAAACTGAATAAAACACTGCCCTTTCGGCAAATTTAAAAAAAAAACCGACATTTTTTATGCAGCATCCTCATATTAAGCTGACCGAAATTTAAATCCGGTGAGGCCCTAATCTTAAATATTTTAATAAACTAATATGGATTAGTTAATAAAGGTACAAGTATGTGGATCTAAAACTGAAGAGTGCGTTTTTAGAAACGGATGTAATTATATAATTTCCGCTGCAGCATTAGTTAGTAATACACACCTAAATTGCAGTTGCCTACTTATATAGATTAATTATAGTTGTTGAGGACTAATTACATTTTAGTGTAAAAAAAACACTCTTATTATATATAAGCGATCCTGTTTTTACAAGCTCCACTGGTTCGTATGCTAGTGTCATCTGCAAATAAAAACCAGCATTGCAGAAACCCGCTCATATTGAAGCAGGAATAGAGCTTCATACGGGGCATTTCATTGCTACGTATTAACTGTGAGGGGCGACTATGTCTAATCATATGCTTCATTTCTAACATAGGGATCTTACCTTAAGCAACGTATTGGTGAATTACGAATTAAAATCACTAGGAGTCGCCGAATCGAAAAAAAAAAAACATTACGTTTTTTTGGAGTAACACTCCAGGGAATAGTTATGCTAAGCCATTCTAAGTGGAAGAGTTAATTTTATCGGGGCATAGATCTTATTGCCACTATGGGAAATATGAAAAGCTATATTGATCCATTGCACTTTGGAGCTCTGTGTACTTAGCTGTAAAATGAAGTGGACCGCTTAGAAAGAAGTGAGCTGAGGTGCAACAATAACAAACAAACGAATCTATGCGTTAATCTGTTACTGTCAAAAACCCGTACGTCTTACGTATAAAAAAAAAAAGTATACATTTTGGGTCCTGAGACAATAAATGTGTATTTAAATAAAAAGACACAATTTAATCTTTCTTTATAAAGTTATCGGTTAAATTTAAGATTTCGCTACTATGCCGGTTTCTGTCTTCGCTTGTTAAATGGTTAAAGGTTTGATAATGCAGGTAGTCATGGAAGACGGATAGAGGGAATACCAATGTTGACAAAGATTATATCTGAGCGATTTGTTTGTTGAGGAAGTCAAATGTTGCAAAGTTGTAACTTTTCTGTGTGATTAGAGAATATGACTATATAAAAAACCATGATATTGACTAAGACTTGTTTCATTTTTTTATTTTTCTGTGGTTAACAATCGTTATGCTCCAAATCCGCTACGAGTCTTGTAAAACCTGCCAATAGAATTTACCGATTGCCATGTCGCTGTTTGACAATCATTGAAGATCGTTCCCGTATACATATATCAAAACGTAATCCAATTAATCCTGCGGTCCAATTAAGTTAAAATTAGTTAGATCATGCGTTCTTTTATCCATAACCTATGATCGGAACGAGCTAGAGATATTGGAATTGGAAAAACATGTAATGAGGATCTGAACTTCCGCAAATATTACGGCGTACTAAAGAAAAAATGCCAAGGACGGACTGGAAATAACGTATTTTTGCTTGGTTAGGCTAGTTTAAGGTGTTAATGGCCTTAAGTCATTCGAATAGCATAGGTGACCGCTTCTAACACTATAACCCGGTGTTCGCTTATATTAATAACTAAATAGATGAGCACATAGTTCTAAAAACGGTGCTACAAGGAGTTGCTGTGAAAAATATCGAAGACCTTTCGTCTCCTTCCATCATCTTAAACTAATGACAACCCCTTCATAGCAGGGAATGAGCTTTTGGGGGGGGGGGGGGGGGGGGAATAAAAAAAATTCCTCCATGGAAGAGCTTATGAGGAATGGCTAGAGCGCAATAGAGCAGAACGACTGTGATGGCTAGACAGCTACAGAGTTTGTAATATGTGAGCAAAATAAGCACATGATTTTTAGACAGGTTTGAAATCGATTTGATCTGTGGATCATAAGAGTTAACACAGACGGATGGTACGCCAAAAAAAAAGCTAGTTCCGACATATGGATTAAGATGGGAAAGACGCTCCATAGGACACGTTAAAGCACTTAGATGATATGATATGTGCAATCTATATGGTTATTTTTTAAATCATACTTGTTGGAGAAGCATAAAGAATACGAGGGGCAAGCAGAGGAGTAAAAGCTGTACATGAGCGTCAGGCCATGACATGCATCTTAGCTAAGCGATACGCCCCGACCGGAAATTGTGCCCAGTGAAGTTTTTTAACCTTTAACGTTGCAATTTACGTTGTAAAGTTACGAGCAGTAAAAATTGTTTTGAGACTTGTCGTATGCGAGCTGTTCACTCCATAGCTTACGACAATGCTCTTAATAAGCTTGAGGATTTTTATAAAGTCGATCTGCCTACACTTGTCAATGTTGAGAATATCCGCTTGTAGTTAAATTCATAGCAACAGATGTTGTTACAGAGATAAGTCTTGCCTTATCGACATGCACGTGTATTTAGGCCATTTAAGAGACCCTGAGGCAGTGATGTTTCGCAAAGGTACTGACCGGCTAGCAATATTTAATTAAACCATTTGTAATAGAACAGCTTAGGAAATGTTTCGTGCTCCCTCTATGCAAATCAATTAGAACTGCAATGACCCTTTATGAAGTAAATGTAGATTAGGTGAACACGAAATCGTTCCTTCTGCCTAGGTAGAGGAGCCGCTTGCAAATCATTCGAAACTCTAATGCTTAAAATCATGCTTTTTTTTCTGCCAGATTTTATTTATTGACCAGTGTTTCTATTAATAGCTTCGATGATAGTGAGTGTATATAAGAGCTGAATTCTAGGCGGTAAAGCCTACTTTGTGTGGCAACAAGTTGCCAGGTGATAACGAAATCCATGAAAACAGAAACGAATCGACCTTTCACGGCACGAGCCTGCAAGATCAGCCCTGCATAATATATCCCTTGAGAGTTTTTTCAAGGCTACAATGATGTTGGCCGTAGGAAGTAAAAAGGCCTTTTTTAGAACGAAGGACGAACAGAACACAACTAGTCCATTACTAAGCTATTACATTAAGACGTTACCTATTACCCGAAGAATATTTCCTCTCAGCTTAAACAGGCTATTACATTCTAACGACCACAACCCTTGATCAAATTTATCATAGTAAATGTACATGGTATTAGGTGTTTAAATCATTAACCTTATCAAGTTAGCAGCACATAAAACGTTTTTATTGCTCCATCCTCATGACGCTTCATGCTGCTTCCTTACGGCGCCTACGGTTTACTGTTAGATGTATCAGGCCATCTTTTAAATGAATCACAATACTGCTAAGGCACCTCGCACGCGAACGATTAAAACAAGACACTTCTGGTCGACCTTATTGCCAAATCTATTATAACTATTCACCATACGTTCAGATATCCCGAAACCCATCTGAAGTGGACATAGTGCAATGGTATAAGCGCCATTTTCTACTATATAGTGAAACATAACATATGTGTGACATATGCTACTATATGTGTAACGATAGATAAAACGATGCAACGCGGATGCCAATCCAGCAGCCTCAGAGTTCAAAGGGCTGCCTAATACGGACTGCTATCCTCAAGACAAAAGCAATTAACGTCACTGCTATTTCAATACTGACATATTCGAGTCTTCCCATACCAAAAAAAAGTTGTAAATGTGTTGGCATAAAAGTTTAACTACACTTAGCAACTAATAGTTCCGTCCAAGCAATGCGTCGAATACAGCAGAGAACAACAATATATAGAAGGTTAATGTTTACCCGTAAGGCGGTTGGGCATTTACATGATTTCGAAGCCACATGAGGCTTAATAGGTTGTCTCATAAGAGGTTTTAAAGCGAAATTCGCCATAATAACATGTTTGTTCAGTTAATTTGTTTATAGCTTTTATTGAGCTACAGCAAGTAGCAGCTACAGTAGTAGGCAGTAGACCACAGTACATAGTAACTATGGTCTACTGTCACGAACAGTCTTCATACCAACTTGTCGATTTGTTGAACTTTAGGTAGTAAGTCGCTCAAAAAACACCTTATCCACCTTTTTCTATTTACTACCTTGCCAGTTCCAGCGTTTATTTACTACAATATGATATAATATTTGAAGGCATTGTTTTCTTCCTAAGGGAGTTTTGCGGAAAATGGAATTTTACCTTAAGCTTCGGCTTTAAAGATGGACCTTTCCTATGTGTTTTTGACATCTACTTTATTTCGCCTTTGAACGAGATCGAAAGGCCCCGGAAGTGGCTTGGAATTTTTATGCCGTGCACAGTTTGAAGACAATGCCTGAGGGAATGGAGGAAAGAAGCACTTATCTCCGATCGACCATCCGAAGTTAATGAGAAATTTTGGGTACAAATAACTCGGCAGCTAGCTGACAACGAGGGCTGCAAACATATGACAATCATCAGGCATCTATGATCTAAAATTTTCTCGTCAGTTAGGGGCCTAGGTACCCCATAGACTAGATGTAGAATCCAAAGCCACACAGCTTCTTAATACTTCTTAACATCACACCACATGGCCAACATCGAGCCATAATCACAGGTTCCCACACAGAATGTTGCTATATTGTTACCAGTGGCGAAACTAGTTGTCTTCTCAGCAATCAGAAGCAAAGAATTGAGTAAGTAGTTTTAAGGGGTACAGCATGACTCAGAGTTAGGGAAAGTCTCCACCCGACAAAAATCTCGATTATTTGCGTTTGGTGGAGCGAGAAAGGTTTTCGACATCGTAAAATGCTTGGAAAATAGAAGAGGGTCAACAAGAGTCTGTATGCGGTTTAGTTACAACGAGTACACTAGGCTATCACCGTACAAAGGACGCGATAGACAAGTCATTCTTCTCTACGATAATGCTAGACCAAACATGCAAAGCTCGTTGAGGACTTGACTTCCTTTCTTGCATAACCGTCGTAAGTGAGGTGCTCGCTGGGTAGGTTACTGCCCTTGTCATCTTGATGTACGGAAGCGATCCAAACCTTTCTATTGATTATGGGAACTTGGCCAACACTAAAACTCGCAGAGCACTCCTGTTCGTCCTTTCGAAGTTTTCGAAACAGGCCGGCTTTCTCAGGATCGTTTAAGGCCTTTGAGCGTTTGCCATATGCCAAATAAAGGATCATCTTTCATCTTTAGCATAAATGTCGCATTTCCGGAAAAGAATCCTCGAGTGTACAATAATTTTTGACACAAAACGTTATGGCCTTAAAAGCGCATTTAAGTTATCCAACCCGCGGACCAAGTAAACAGTTAGTGATCTTCATAAGTAATTCAGAAACGTGTTCATCGATTACCGCCGCCCTGCATGAAGAACCACAGCTGCAATGCGTAGAAATCTCTCATATATAAACATGCATAACAAGTCTAGGCAGACCTGGGTTATGATAACGTTTGCTCTCAATCTATTTCTATTAGGGTCATGAGAATGCTATAAAAATACGCATTGCTTCAGTCGATGTTGGGCATCTCGTTTCGCGCTGCATTACTAGAGGATAGATGAAGTATAGCACTCAGATCGCTGCATTTTACGGTGTCACAGATCAGACCGAGCCGTTAAAACACAAAAAAAAATTCGAAAGGATACTTGCTGCTCGCATGAGAGGGGTCGTGTACAATTTAATAAAGGTAATTTTAAGAACAGAATCAGAGTCCCTTTCTCTCAGGGATCAAGCAAATCCGACTATAATTCCTTTTAAATTCTGACAGTTATCACACAACTACCATATGAATGTCAATGTTACCCATTACATCTGCATATTGATTTATATATATTTGACATATATTGAAAAATCGACTATATTATCCGTAGATTCGCTCATAGTTGCTGGTTGCTGAAAGAAATTTCGCTTTATAAGAAACTAAGTTGAGACTACACCGCATTAGAAATGGCATGTCTAAGAAATGAACAAACACGAAAACCAATTATATACGTAAGACATCCAGTGGGGCCTTGCTTTAGAGTTGTATCTATACCTATACAGTTGGATTTCGAGGATTTAGCTATGTATCAACTGTGCATTCTTCAATACTCCAAATCTCGGTTGTGTCCCTTAAAGAAATCTCCACCATGTTCAATACGGATGTTCGGTAGTTGGCTTAGTCTTTAAGAAACTCTTTAAACGCAATCACCCGAATAGATATCAGCTCTGCTCTCTTTTTTTCCCAGATTTCTTCGATCGTTTCGAAGTTTCCCTTCAGGTATTCCATGAACCTTAGGAATAAGGAAGTCACATAGGGCCACCTCTAGCGAGTCAGAACTTTGCTGCGAAAAAACGTAGCGACGTTTGAATCAGTGCATAAACATGGTGAAGTATTTATCACTAATTTCTTCAGAGCTCAGTTTTGTTTTGGCGGAAGCATTACACAGTCTTCTCCCAGTGTGTTCTTAATACTTGTGTAAAGTGATAGTGGAACCACCCTGTACACAACCCTTTGACCCTCAAAAATGGCCAGAAGAAGCTTGCTTTTCGACTTTGACTATAACAGCATGTTTTTGTTTCAACTTGTTTTTGAAGCAATATTTAGACGATGGCGCCTTTGTTCACCGCTACGAAAACGTCTCATCAACTTACCAACGGATTTAAAGAGGAGCCGGATGTGTTCCTCTTTAAATACGTTGATGTTGTTCTGAAATAGACATTGGCGTGTGTAACCGTGCTTGAAATACAGGTTTTTCAATGAGAGAGAAAACGGTTGGCGAGCACTGAACAAAAAATTAATTTCAGAATTGAAAGGTTTGAGTGCTTCTGAGGAACTGAGTGAATATTACAAACGAACACAGCTTTTCATTGCCTCTTAATAACTTGCTTGGCATCGAGCAACATGCAACCCCGATCACAGGTTTCTGTATAGAATTGTTACGGATAACGAACGTAGTGTCTTCACGTCTATATAATGTAGGCAAGAGAATGGGTAGCTCTGAAAGAAACGCTTAAACGCCGATTTAAGCCAAATATCCATCCCAAGAAGATGATACGCGTATAGGGTCTATTAATAAATGAGAAATGCTTGAGAAGAACAAGACGGTCAACAAGGATTTGTATGTGGTCGGGTTGTGTTAAATGAAAGGGAAAGGACAAAAGAAAAAACCTGATAGACTAAGCATTTTTCTCCACGACAATGTCAGGCACATGAGATAAATTGTGAAACTGTCTCTGCAGGAGCCTGAACGAGAGATCCTTTTATATCATTCATACGGCCGAGACTACACTGCGACAGCTTACTACCTTTTTCGACCACTAGCAAACTGAATTAGGAACTGTGCACTCTATAGTGAAAAAAGTCTCAAAATTTGAAAAAACCCATTCTTCAAGGCCGGGTCTAAAAAACTCCGGAGTGAACGATAAAATACTTTGGATTATAGATGAAAGGTCGCAATAGAGAATTCTACTAACATACTGTGAAATGAAAAGCCAAAATAGTTTATCTTCCGCCTCTAATGAATGCCGACTGGTGTGAAAATGACCCATATGTCGAAATTTTACCAGAGGCATTGAAACTGTATGTACTTTCAATTTACTTTTCTTTAAAATGTGCCTTCGTTATGAATAAGTGGATGTGCTACGATAACGACCGCTGTGTGCATTACGGTTTCTTAGGTGTTCAATTAGTTGGTGAGGTTTTTCTCTGTTAGGTCCCTTTTCTAAGCCTGCTGATAGGAAAATGTTACATATTGCTAGCCTTTATTACCCTTTCTCTAGTCTAAATACAAAAAGGGACTTTCTATAGAAAAAAAATGTTGTGATTATTCCATCCTGGTCGCAAAATTATCTCCAACTTGAAAATTTCAATAAAATAGAATCTAATGTTAAAGTAAAAAATTGGAATTATTTAGAAATAAGGAAATCAAAAGTGATTGAAATAAAAAAAAATACAATTTCGACCTATAATGCTTTTTTATTCAAAGCTATTTGTCGCTTTTCAACGGCCTTTTTCCATTGTTCTCTCTTTAGCCTTTCATCGCATGGTTCTATTTTTCCTTATATTTTTTTATTTTATAACATGTAGAAGCTGTCTCTGTTTAAAAAATGTACTAAGGAAATAACAAACATATCTGCACAGGGCGTTCATAACAGACGTTTAGAGTATAAAGGGAGCTTTCCATTGATATACGCGTAGATAACAGCAGCCCATCAACAAACAACGAATTACCCAAATTAATAACAAACCGCACATATCCTCTTCGCAATAACCGGGTATTCTATATTGAACAATATGTACACACTACAATTTATCTATAACTATGTCAGTCCTAATAAAGAACATACTCTTTTCTTTATTTCTCGATTACACGTAGGTTTTTTGTACACTATACAGTAAATATCCTGCTACGCTATAAAAAAACAGAACGATAATACGCTTTACAGCCCAATGAACAGTTTACGAGGACAAACTATGTCGTTATGGGCGTTCTAGCCAGTAGTCGTATATTTGTAATAAGTATGTAGTAATAGTATTTGATTTTTTACTTAAATCACTGATAGTTCTGACTAAACTACAGTTCTATGCTAAAAACAAACATCCAGTTAAATAACAATATCGGTGCTATTACCACTACCAGTGAGACAAGAATATTTCGTCCATCTCAAGGAAACATTGCTGGCAAGGAATTAGGTCTTTCAATGAAGCCGTTGAGCTTAGCTGTTTGACTGGCGTTGAAACAAAGGTGCCTTATTAGATTATAATGGCCATTCAGGCTTAGCATAAAGACGCGATTGCATCCTGGACCCGAGTTTATGTCTGTTTGTCTAGTTATGCTTGTTGTGTTGGTGTCTAAACGGCGTTAAAAACGTTTCCACTTATTCAGGTAAAGCCTTAGTAGAAGCCTGGCGAAAAAAAAAACAAGGAGGTCATAGACCAGAAGTCCTGTCTATTTCTTTTTGGGACAGAAACCAGAAATACTCACGCTGGACATATTACGCCTTCCTTAATATTTACTTGCATTACCAGTAATTGCACAATAGCATAAAATTCTTATCTTTTTTTAATTGTAAGCTAGGGTATTTGCGTGTTTAGTGCTTCGGGCCATGGCAATCCGCTATCCAATTGGATAAGATAATAGATGAATATTCGTTTGCTACTGGTAAATAAATAAGTTCGATAAATTCCTTAGTAGTTTTAGAAGAATAACTACGGAATTTTCGGGGCGTATACTGAAGCATCAGATAAATGATCTCTACGAATTCTGAATAGATAAAGTTTTACATAGCTATGATTAGTTTGTCGAAATTAGGTTTTCAGTAGAATATAAGAACTTGCCTCATAGGATGTCGTATCAGCTAAAACATTTAGGAACTTCAGTTGAATTCCAAAGAAACAGTTTTTATTGAGTTGCTTTCTCGAAGCTAACAACGACCAAAGTGTTCTTGGGTAGTTCTCAAGCGTAGATTTAAGTGAACAGTACAGCATCGAAATAATGCAGGCCAGCCCGAATAATAAAAAAAATATCACAGATATTTTAAAACAGATTAGAATGAAGCATACTAAAAGAATCTTAATACGAAATTGGTCTACTCTCGCTTTGTATGAAGTCTACGCATTGTACATACATCTGGTGCATAAACAGGTGCAATTTGGCCTTTTACGTTTCATGCCAGACGGTGACTCCTTATACTTGAAGATCAATCAAGTTACACAACTACGGGTTCGCAGCTGACGAGTAATAAACTTGTAAGTTCATCCTGCAGTTCCTAAAACTCGTTGCCTCGGATTCGTCCTCTCCTGAAAGAGCTAGTCAAGCTAAGGCTCTTGGTTTTTTACAGTCGGTAAATATAGGCCAGGTCAGGTAAAGCATAGCTCTGATCTAATGCATTATATGTGTCTACATATGCTAGTTGCGGTGGCGAACTTATTCAGCACACGATATTTTAAAGAGATACCATATTGAGAACAGGATTTTGCAATTTTCGTGCTATAAATTGCAGAAAAACTTACCCTATTTTACAGTGTACGTAATGCAATGCGATAAACAAAAGACATTGTTTTAATCTTTTCTTTCTGCCATCCGTGCTTCAGTCGAAGCGCGCAGATGTCGCTAAATAATTCGGTACGCGATGACCATTCAGATTGGGCCGCTCAAGTCTTTCTGCGCGCGCTAGCTAGCTAGCTAGCTACGACAACAGCTTGATCCTGAACGCTTTTCCAATCCGACCAACCCATTCACGTTGCTTGGTATCGGCTAGAAGATAGCCACGTCGCTTGAGTCGTCGCTAAACATGCATTTCGATGCGACAGAAGCCTGATGGCATGCTCAAACAGAGAGAGAGAGAGAGGGGGAGAGGGAAAGTAAGAAATGTCCAAATGTCCAAATGTAGCAGACAGCAGGATGAAGTTATATAGTTACTTAACTGTTCATAGAACTACATTGCTAATTTACCCATTAACAGCCAGCTAATCTAAAGCAATTTAATGAGACGATTAATATTTACGTAAGATTTGTTGCCATCTTGTGCTTTATGAGAAGGCTCAGCAAGCTTCTACGACAAGGATGTTTCCATGAAAAAATTTTATTATAGGTCCGCTATGGAGGCTTTTGCTAAGTAGAACGAAATATTTTTCAAGGGTCGAATAATTTGTTAGACGCTAATAGTTAGTAATTAGTTTTCATGATTAGCGGTACCTCAGCTGTATTTTATCATAAGTGTAGGCCGCAGCTTCACTGTCCCATTAAATTCAGGCGCATTATTCAGGCTAAAATATTTGGCGCTGCCTACAGGAGCCTATACTGGAGGGTGGCTGGCGCCATAAAGAGCAACCATAAATAAAATGAGGTTACGGAAACAAATGTTCAAATAGACTGTCGTTGTTTGTGTTAGTGGAATATCTATATAAATATATCAAACATTTCAGTGTGCATTTAAGTACTGCTAAGAGAGCAAACCGTTAACGCACCCGGAACAAGACAATGTCACCCCGATGCTTCTAACTGTGACACCCAAAAATGAAAAATTAAAACGATCAATATTATATACCAAAGTAAAACAGTCTCATGGACAACGTCTATATTGTTGTCCTTCAATAACTACTGTGTTTTCTTTCTACAAGTTTCGAGCGATTCCGTTGAGTTAAATAAAGGCAACAGCTCAAGAACGTACCGTTATTGTGTGGTTTAGCCTCGTGCTTGTTGCCAGCGTTTGTGTGCATGTGCTCGAACTTATACTTCTTTTCGAGTTCTAAGTATTTTTTCAAGCCAGGTCCTTCTAATTACTGATCGTATCAGTAATGTGTGGTTCTGAGTAGATCAACACTCACTTTAGCTATTATTTGTTTGCAGAACGCTTAACTTCGCTGATCGGATCAGGGCGAATCTGAAGCGTGAATTTTACTATCGGGACTAACAATTTCATAAGGCATGCAAAGTAATACTATGCCGTACACTGAGTATCTCATATACTACTACATTATACATCAGGCTTCTGGTTCCATATGATAATTCAACTTTCAATGAGTCATGACCCAATTAACGCGGCCCACCCTTTTGTGTACGACCACAAGGTTCGAAAGCCACATAGGTGTATTAGCAGAGAGTTACGGAAAGAACGACGGGAGGTACCTTACAGGCCTCTACTGGAAGTCGAATGAGCAATTGCTAGAGATTATAGTTATAATCTTGTTTTATTCATTTACATAGGCCTTGTATATGCACGCTCGCAAGACTTCAACCAGCGGCCTACTAGGCTTACCACATAAATATCATGATAATTAAAGGCGGTCGTAATTAGAAGTAGCGCAATCACAGTTCGTAGTTCACAGATTCAAATGATGTGCTTTCCGCAACAGTTGGAAGGCACCATTAACTGATTTCGATTTAATATTAATTACTTCTCTTTAAAAAAAATCGCGAAGTAATTTTTTGATTTCAAAATAACCTAAAATGTTTTCTCCGAAAAAAAAAAACACTTTCTATTTTCTGTAAAAATGCAAGGCATAATCTATTATGTGTATATATAGTTCTGTGGAATTCATTTTAAAGGCAGTTTAAAAGTGGAAATTTTTAGACTGCCAAACACTTAGGTCTGTTTTCGGCCTTTTTTATTAGATAAAAAAAACTTTGATTTTTTCTTTTTTTGACAATAAGTTAGTATGTTCTGTGTTCCCCACCACTGTTCATGACTTTCTTCCATTTTTACTACAAATGATGTGTGCCGTCTGTCCAGAAAATGGTGTCTCCAGAAGAAATTTTCCAACTGTGTATTAAGTTCTTGATCCGTGTCGAAGATGAAGCGACAAGAGTAATCGTCCAGTAAACGGAAAATACGAAATTCTGTCGGTGCAAAGTTAGTAGAGTATGAAGGGTACCTCGCATTCTCATGTCTAGAAGGGCAGCTTTGACAAAGCTCGCCATGTGTGGCCCTACGTTCTCATGGAGCAGGACGACCTGATTGCTTGTCAGGCGTTTGGTTTAATGCAATCAAGTTCTCATAAGTAGTGATTCCTAATAAATAAGGTCCTCGCGGTTTCACCAAACCAAATGAAGATATGGTTGGGCTTTGGGCCTTGGCTTCTTTCCTGACGCCACCAATCCCGGCTTCTGGTCCATGTCGACGTATAGACACCACTCCTCATCGCCAGTGATAATTCTGGACAAAAATCGGTTGCAGAGTTTCTCAAATTAGAGTCGGACTAAGGAAGCACTATGAGAGATATCGTTTTGATGAATGATAGCTGTTTTGATTTCTGAACCTGACAAATGCTAATTTTCATACTCGTCCCAGCCCTCCTTGTAGTTCCTTCTGACTGTTTTGCATGAAGAACTTTGGCCAAACAAGATATCTTCAAAACAATGTTATTCATGATCCAATAGGCCTCATCATAAACAAAACATCTGGACTGCTTTCACATACACAACACGCTTTCTCCTCCGTCCGGGGTGTTCAACCGACGGCCCTTGCTAACCTTAGAAATAGCTTCACTTGCAATAATTCTACGAAAGATCTCATCATGCTTCTTAGGCGACAAGATTATAAGTAATTCTCTATAGAGCCGAACAAGGCAGCGGCTTATACTGTATTTAGAAGTTGTGGCTGTTCGTATGATTTGGTTTTACTCGTGTTGTCGGCCTTCCTTGTTATTTTTGGGCCAGTTGTGACAAAGCATTCTACGTAGACATCATATCCCAGAAACACTATTATATTTTGCAGCAATGAATTCTTTAGGCCTTTCATTCTTACAGACCATAGTATAAAAGGTGTTTTCTCATCATAATGTTTCTTATTAAATGATTTTTTTGTTACTATTAAGTCAAATAATTCATTCTTAATGTATGCTAACCGCTAATTATGCTAAACGCCCGATGTTCCACTTTGAAAATTTCCGTTTCAGATTTGGCCCCGACCGCACTATTTTATTACGGGAGCAGTTTTCGAATAGTCAGTAAACAACGGGCATGCTGAATGGAGCGCTCGTCTTCTGGCTTGCCATTTTCAATACAAAACATGTTTATTGGCCGTCAAAGCCTTGACCAACTAGAATCGGACTTACCGCCAAAGCTTCGCACGATTCAGAAAGCCTTTTCAATCATTTCAAAAGATTTTCATTTATCAGTGACAGAGTCAAATCGTAAATTGCGATAATTTAATCTCATGGAGACATTATAAGATCAAGATAACCTAAGGACGTCATTTGCAGCCTCCTTGAGGCCTACACCTCTGGTTTTAACAATGTAATAGCCTAGTTATCGATAAGTAGAATGAAGCAGCAGGCAAAGGCAATCACTATTTGAACTCCATCAACTGAAAAGTTGCACTTGACTTCGCTTTAGAAAAGGTAAAATGGCTTGCACAGGTTAAGGCTGGTCAATTACCAACTACTTAGGCCACAAGTTTTCCAGCCCATTGCAGAGGTCCTGAGATATCACATCTATGAAATGCCGTAAAATAAACATGCTGTATCTTAACAAATACCTCATTTAAATAATCAGTTCGCTGCTAACTTACCATAGTAGAAACTTGGAATTTATTTTTCAAGAATAATATTTTTTTTCATTTAGATCGTGTACATATTTAGCTTTATGTCGGTCCTTACAACAACGTACCACGTTCTCGTTGACCACAGAAAAGATAATAAAGCAGTGAAAGCATTCAGGATACCGTAGGATTGATAGCACATAAGCACGGTATGGAACGTCCAGGCAGGCCCACTGTTCAACAGGGCCTGCAGTATTATGTGCGGCACTAAAGGTGCGCTTCGCCTCTAAACATGTATTTCAACGAAGGACTTCATTACCATTGCCCTAAAATAGCTTGACATACATACTTGCTATAAAACATGGGCCGTGCGTTTACTATATCTGGTGTCGGCGATAATGAAGCAAGCGGGCATTGTAAATAGGTACATCATCTATGCTCCAAATTTAACACGAACTTCAGCTTGGACTGGTCTCTGCTGACAAATCGTTCTTAGCAATACCTACTATTCAGCAAGGCTTCGTGTAAAGGTGCAATAGTTACACAATCATAGCTCTTCTTTCAAAGTTAAAAAGCACCATTAGAGTAGATGTCCAATGAGGATTAATGACGGCCTTTTTCGCACTTCAGCCAAGAGGCTAGATAGTATACCATTGCACACAGAGTTATTGGGGGATTGAATTTAGGTTTTATTATTATTATTATTATTATTAGATTATTATTACGTGTTATTTCTAGGTTATTATTATTATTATATAATATAGGCTATTATTAGACTTGAAGTTTCCCCCATATTTGTCAATCCATCTGGTAATATCTATCTGAAATGGCAACGATTTATCAAAGCGTCGTTTGAACCTTCAATTAAATAAGGCGTTCCTACTGTGTATTCAGAAAACTGTGCGCTTCCCACTGTATACCCACAAGTTCTAATCTAACCGGTTTAAGACTATTAAACTATTGTATCTGGACTTGGAACGCAAGATACACAATAATATTGATCGTGTTATTAGAATCTTACTCTTAAAAATCGGTATTTTTCAATTAGCGCCTCCTTTCATCTTCGCTGATCTCAGAATGGGTTGTCCAATCCGTTGAGTTTCGAGATGTGTATATTTCAAAACATATGGCCGCCTTCTCTTTGCGCGATATTGGCTGGCGATCATTTCCAGCGCCGTTTTCATGCCGGCCAAGATCAACGATCTCATTCAACGAAGAAGTTACGTAAGATACTATACGAATGGACCCAATCAAGTTGTTAGGTAATTTAACAAATGAAAAGCAAGAAAGATTAATATAAATCCATATAAAGCTTAGACCATACCTAATGATACTAGAAATTTTTTATGAGGCTGGCTTCTATCAAAAGGAAACATACAATTCATACATTTTAATGTAAGCTAATAGATATCGTTATCGTATATCGAATAATGTAATAAAGACTAGCAACTATTTAATTGTAGCAAGGAAAAAAAAAATTTACGAAAATCAACGAGAAGATTATTGAACATTTTTCTTTTGGAATTTGAATACCGTCATTGTTTGAGTCATGTCGATCTAGTGCTCATCCACGTCTGCATCCAGGTCTTTGCTTTAAGAGCATTTTCGTTGTTGTGACCTATAACGTTAAGGGTTAAGTCACAATGAGCTCCCTTAAGATTTTTAGCTCGTATCATTTCGAATTTATCGAAAATATACCTTACTGTTTGACTAATCTATCATAGGCGGGATTAGTTTAGCGGGAGATTTCGGTGTCAGTATCTTCAATCTAAAGTTCCCTTTACGTCATCCGAATCGCAATATGGTCTATGTCATCCGGTCCTAGCTGCCATAATATTTTTTTGTTCACTCGAACCCGTTTCCTCCGGCATTAACATAATTTTTTTAGAATGCCATGGTTGTCCTATACCTCCAAAGCGTTTCCGTCATTGTTGATGTGCCTTTGGGCTTCCGTTAGCCTGATATGATGTTTGTGCTGCTAAAGCATGTTAGACAAAGGTGACAAACAGAAGGCGACTGCGCGCTGACATGATACACTGTGCCCTACCTTTTGTGAAAATCTGTATTATATGCATACGTGCTCTGTTTAGCTGGTGGTTCGTGAGGGAAATTACGAAACTTTACGTTGTGTATTTTTTTTTTATAAGTGATCTTATTTTTTTCTAGTCTATTTCTGAGCTGAAGATTTACATAAATTTATGATTATTTATAAGATATGAGGTAACTTTTTGTTCGGTAATGACTTATTGTTCCGTATCAGTGTCTCTTAATACTTTCATAAATCTCCTTGTAAGCATCTGTATAGGCTACCTGCACGTGAGTCCCGCAGAAAAATTCTCTAATAGCTCTTCCTAAGAAGCTAGGTCAATCTGGGTATAGGGCCGTTTGCGACTCCAGTAACTTAAAACAACCCAGGGTTCACTTAAGGTAACGCAAAGAAGCTCGGCACATGTAATGTAACTTGATAATTCCAGATTACGGCCTTCTATTACTGCCCGTCTAGACCAGAATAAGTGGCATCGGACTCTTAAAAAATCTTTATCAAATAATGAACTTGAGAAAATCTTCCAGGTTTCGATATCATCTGCGTGTGTAATTATTTGCACCAATGATAGCCTCTACGTCTACGACTTACCCGCTTCCGTGATAATTAACGCATATGCTAGACTACCCCATTGAGTGACTGACCTTTAGTCACTCGTGCGGCGTTGGTAGATGTCGAACGGAAGTCAAAGGAAAGCTGTAGCACGTATCAAATAGGGAAGCTGTTATTTATGTGTATAGATACTGCTCTCAAGAACTTTCTTACTGGTGCTACTTGATAGCTTATCTCCGGAGACGTGCTAGCCATAAAGAAAAGAGAATGTGCTGTGCTCCCTTTCCTTGTATATTTCATTTCAACAAGATTCCATGGCTGCTATTGACCTGAAGACAACAAGCTATGCTTGGCCTCAATGAAAAACTCTCCGTGCACTTATCGAAGCCCATGTTTATTCCGTTGGACATACGTCCAACGGAATAAACTTTTTTCCTTCTCACTTCCTTCGAATTTTAGTTTAGAATAAGATATCATTTACGATGGTTTGCTCATGTCAAACTTTACCGCATCAAGCGCCGACTAGCTTTCAGGCTAAAATTTCCGCGGTCTAATCTTTTTTTTGTTTTAAAATAACCTGTTTGATAAAAGAAAAACACACCCATGACCCACTCCATTCGCTAGAGTTGATTTCGATCGATTTTCTTGCCGAATTTTTCGTTAGTTTAACATCGCCAAGCGAAGATAATTATTTTTATGGCTCAATCGCGTCATGTCGTAGAATTTATATACTGATGAATGCGGATTAAATACCATGCTGAAGAGTAATCAGGTCTCTTTTGTTTCTGTGAAAATTGTTATAAGTGTCGAAAGTTAATTGACTTTTTACTAGCTGATTTTTGGCCAGGCACGTCTCAGAGCCTTCTGGCTCTCGAATGTTTCGGACGCTAACAGCAGAAAAACAACGAGTTGCAAAAAAGGGTCCCCACGTTCAACGTAGAACATACGTTGTAAATAATAATGACGTAATTTACAATTTTAAATATTGTTCAGAATCTAAAAAATATCTGCTAATAATTGATTAATAAAATCTTCCATGCTTCAATAAAGGGTTGATTTATTAATAATTCACTAATGTATGCACCATACATTGATATTAAAAAAGTGTGTAAAAACAAAACTGCACCATACTTTACGCAGATTACAGTCATAATGCGATGCCCTGGATACACACGAACATATCTAAAAATATGCAGGGTGTCCCTCAACCCTTCAATATCAAAAAATATTTAACGTATATGTACTTTACATAAGCAACCTATTTTATGCCGAAAACGCAAATACGACTATACCTATAAAACAGCGAGTTACCTGGTTGGTAATAACTATGGAAAGGTGACCGACATCTGATTTCCACCGTTTAATCTCTTCCTTTAACAGCCTAGTCCTTCCGACGCCTTATTCAGATCATCCCTATCATCAAGTTCAAGTGACGAATATTAAAAAGATTAAAAATTAACGGGCTTCGAAATAGCATTTAAGACTGGCCTACAGCAACCGTGTCCTCTGTGACAATTCGAATTTAAAAGGAAAAGGAGAACGGGACTTGTATACAAAAACGCCATTTATTTTACGTACGATGAGTTAAACCCAGACACAGTATGAAATGGCCTACCACACTAAGAGCGCCTTTGCAATATTTACAAATCAATTTAGAAAAACACAAGTTTCCTCTGTTATCGTCGATTAGCAAATGGCGGTACATCGACGTGACACTTGCGCAATGCGCGGGGGCCTGCAGTAGTTGCCTTTGCCACCCTAAATGGACTGATGTTTCTTTATATTTATTCAATCAAACTACGTTCTACGTAACTTACATTAAAATATGTGCGGCGTAGTTGTTGATAATTTGTACGGTAGACACTAGAATCCACAGCGAAATTGGCCACGAGTACAAGCATCCGTGTCCTCCAACGATGGCTTACGCTTTCTACATGGTTCTATGAGGAAAACCGATTTTCGTTCAGAGATACACTCTTGTGTCACTATTATATAAATATAACACTTGACATTTGTTTAAGGATCCATTGGTCGATGCGGCAAACCGCAATGTGGGGCGATATTTCCATTTAAATATGATATTGGATTCAAACGGCCATCGTATCGATCTAACCTAATTGAGTTTCAATCTGTTTGTGGATAGAAGTTAGTTTATGCAAAGAAGTATCATAAAAGAGTTTTATAGAACTATCAACCTTCAAGCTCAATACCGTGTACACAATAAACACCTTTTCCAATGCCCGTGTAAAAAGAAATGGCTTGACTGTAATGTATCTAGCAATGTGTAATTTTACTTGTAGCAACAACAGCATTTGACCGACTCGGAGCTAATAGGACCCTTTCTCCGTTTCAGATGTCCCATGTACCCGTGCAAAGCCTCTAGGTCCGCTATTCGTCTGAGGGCATTCCTCAAACCCAGTGACAGTTTCCCTCGTAACAGTTCGAGCAACGGAGGCGGGGATAGGGGTGGGGTATGGCCGCGCGATGCGTGACGCTACGAACCCCTCATTTCAACTTGCTTCTCTTTAGAGGTGCTTACTCGTCCGTGATTTCCAAACTCAAATTAGCGTGACAGACTCGTCCTTCTTAGCAGTCCACGTTATATGTTTATCTCTTTCTGCTGTTAGGACTTCTTTTTCTAGCAACTTCTGCTTCCTACATCTACAGCCTCTACGCTTTTGGTCAAAGAAATTAAACTACGTATTTCGATTATTACGTACTTTTACTTATTAATTATAATTAAGAAACTAGAATCTCCTAAGTCTTATGAATGTATATATCTATAATATTAAAAAAAATATATATATTTTACACACTCTCCAAACTAAATAGCATTCTGAAATAGAAGTTTTTCATCAAGCTGGTAGGCTTGCACTTGTGCTTTTGGCTTGGGTCCAAGGTATTTGCATTGGACTTATGGAGGTCCATCTTTTATACCAACTTAAGTATCATGTACAACAATAAAACAGGTTGATTGTTTTATAATGATTACTCTATCGTCTTCAATACCAAAATAGAAGAAAAGACTCCTGAGTAGATGTCATTTGAATTTTCGACACCTCTTGAGAGAGGTAAAAATCGATGTCCTCGGTAGCGGATCCACTGGTTCGATTAAGTTAAACCGTACTAGAGTGCAGGCGCGCGCTGTTCCGGAGCGAAAAAAGTTGCCTATTTTAACTTAGCGGGACACAAAAAACGTATTCTAAAGGGAATAAAGATTTTAGTGACTATCATCACGAAAGCTTCGATAGTTAGAGCGTGGTAAAAGAAACAATTTGAAAATTAGACGATTTTTAGAGCAATTATATTACACAGAATTTAGAATAGAAGTATGACATATATATATATAAATGAGATATTGTTTTTCTTATACACGTAAATCAGTGTGCTATTAGCCTACTAAAATCTTAGTTACTAAAGCAAAGTATATAGGGGGCGTTTCGAAACTAGACGCTAGGCCGTTTAAGGAGTAGTAAAGCTCAGAAAAACAAAACTTCTCTCCAATAGGTTCATTTCGCCGTAAACGTCTGGGCAGGGAAAATCAGCAGTTTCCTCTCCTGGATTTCCATCGACTACTTCTTCATAACGAAGATTAAAATTGTCAACTTTCCTAACGGAGGCATCGCTAGCTGTTTGGCTGAAGCGTAAACGGATTGCGACTGTAGCACAATCAGGCGTCAGCATATTTTGTATGGGCCGCCGATGCTCCGCCGAGACGACTCCATAACTTAATCCAAATTTCTACTTCTGGGAACACCTGAAGAACTTTCATTGACTTCCAACAAGATTCGTTTGCTGCTATCACAAAAATGCGTATTGTGCAATGTAAACAATTACTATTGCATTATATGTCCACGGAGCGGATTATTTGTCAACACTTGCTAAGTTCGAGCAAGATCAAGCGGAATATTAATTTAGAACAAAATAACTCAACCTATAGAAATACGAGTTCTCATACATTTACCTAGTGAGATATATTAATCAAATTGGAAACTTCATTCTAAATAGGTGTGCAGCTTTGTTACGAATGTTATATTAACTAAGCGTTCTACAGATTCTTCAAGTTTCTGCTACAGAATATTTTGACGTCGCCTTAACTTATGGAACATCAGCAACACGGATAGCTAATCAGCGCACAACATTGGGATAACTTTAGGGTACTTTCTTTGAGCAAAAGTTGAGTTCATCATTATTCTTTTCTGTGAGTATCTAGTTTAAAACAGTTGGCCAATTCAAAGATTACGTCATCTGCGTAATCGTATTTACTGCTCAGAAACTCATAAGTCTACGTTTAGGTATAAATGGCTCCAAGCGGCTTATATACAGTTTACTCAGTCTAAAACTTAAAAAGAATCACTGTCTCTTTTGTGTAATCCCGGCCATCCCATATTACTCGTCATAGCTTCTTTATTGTCGTTTTATAACCGCAAAAAGACGACGGTCCATCAATGTAAACCCATCCTAGTAGCGACACACGAGAAAGTGCATCTAAATACTTCCCTTTATTCCATTCAGGAAGACGAACTTCCTTCGCAGCGCTGCATTATCTAGAAATGTCTTTATCTAATTGAAAGCTCTAGATCTTACGGGCTTAATTCCTTTACACAGCTAATAATTTCTTGTCAAAATGCCAATGATGACGTTAGCTTCGAAGTTAATAGAAAAACTTGAGCCTTTTTCCCAAGATCCCTGTAAAAAAAAGACTCGAACGCCTTTATGCTCATAATGAAGCCGATAATCTGATATAATCCGTTTATACGGATGACGGATGGCACAGGCGAAGCTTTGACGAGTTGTTGGTGTCTTTTCCGGTATCTATCACAGAGGATTTTCGCCTGTTTGCCAGCTACGTATAGAAACACACCGTTCAAAAAGCTACTGTTTTGATCTGATTTTTTTCTCTCCTGGTTATTGAGAGGTGACAGAAAAGCCACCGGATATTAGATAATTCAAGACGCACCGAGAAAAAGGGCCGCCAACTTAGTGCAGAAACACTACACCTTCCTTATGCCGATCGGGAGAGGTCACTGGCCCTTAGGCAACTGAGTAGGGGCAGTTCCACATGAACCGTTTGCAAGTACTGTTGAAATGCTACGTGCTTAATTATCACCGATTTATTACAGCGGTATATTTCTAATAACCGTAATACAATGCGCATAAAAAGCTGGCTTCAATACCTCATTGGTTGATCCAGCGAATCAATGTAGCAAAATTGTTATCTCTCATCCAGTGTCAACGGTCATATCAGTGTTTCGTCTACGCCGCTCATCATCAAGTCTATGGGTGGGGTGTTCACTTGATTTGGGATGGGTTACAAAGGAGCCAAAAATCAAACTCCTGTGAACGAGGAAGTGACAATCGGACGGCTTCCGTTTGCAAATTCTGCTGTCGTCAGACGTAGAAGAAAAAAGAACTCAGACGATACCGGCGGAACAGTACAAGTGATCTCAACAGGAGATCAAAATCAGTGAATCACAATACTCCAAAAATGCCAATGCATATTGATGATTTAGACAGCTCCATATGAAACTAGAAACTAAATTGTTGTTGCCATTTTCAGGAGTCTGTATTTTTTTCACAGACGCTAGATATGTATATAATGGACATCTATGAGCACAGATTTGGCCCATGCAACAACCAAACTCATACGTTTGTTCAAATAGTAAAGGATGTAGTTTTTAAGAGAGGTGAAAAGGTAACATTCAACAGCAGTATTTCTACTTTTTTTTTTAAATGAACATCGCATTTTTTCGGTTAAAAAACGTAACTCTTATATATTGGCTTGACTTAAGGAGTGTGTAGCGATTTCAACGTGTAGATTGAATTGGCAGCAGAGCGTGAAGGGAAGCGTGAAACACGACCAAAGAACCGGGCCATCGTCTCTTTTTTATCCATATATTCGTCATTTCTAGCCCGATCCACCGCCCCCCGCCTTCGACGCTTCCCCATATATTCACCATTCGCTAGCTTCCGTAACAACACAGCCTACTTTAGCCACCCATCCTCCATAACTTTCCAAGTTTCGTCCCCTGCGTTCACTGCTGCTCCGATGCTGCTCGCTCTCAGGCCGTCTCGGGCCCTAGGTCTGTCATCGTCGACATGGCGGAACTTGCGCATCGCTGACGGTCCGGAATTTCGACACTGGCAAAAAAAGAAACATAAGTTGAATTCCTGCCTGACTGCTCCGCCTGCGACAGCGTCGTCGTTGCCGTCATCATTCTTCATCATGTTAGGCTAAGTATACACTAATGGTACTAAATGAATCGGGAATAGCGTTGACCGAAACACCTAACTATCTATTATTTCATAACGTATCTGTAAAAGCATTATAT